>NC_091576.1:5427337-5432337 GCF_042767895.1 Penaeus vannamei
TTCAGCTTGCTTAACCCTTTAGCTGTTTAGGTCCATGCAATTACCATTGCAACATACCAAAAATGTTTGCCAATTTAAAAAAAGAAGATATCAAACAAAGTAATTTTCAGTACAAAAACTGATATAAATATATAGGAAAGTGGGATAAGACAGGCTTTATAACTTCAGGTACTTCATATCACTAGGCCCATTGCTAAAGTAAAATGGGTTATCCCTATATGTTAGATAGTAAAAAACAAAAAGTTGATTATTCACATTTCCTTCAATATGTTGTTGTTTTTTATAGATAAATGAATCTTTTCATGTCCAACATTATGCTCATACAATAACTGGATTTCTGATCAACTTGTAACAACAGATGGACCTGACTTTCACAGGGTACAGAACTAACATACAGAAATGTACTAATCTACAGAATATATAAGAAAAAAAGGTGAAAAAGCATAAAAAGGTAATTTCTTTATCAAATAAATATATAATAAAGTAATTGAGAAAAGTTAGAGCAAGAGAATAATGGCAACATAAATCTGAAAGAAAGAAACTCAAAACTAAATGTTAAAGCACATGACTACTCACAATTAAAAGGATTTAAGCAAAGGTACAACAAGAATCTATGAGGCATGACCTTACTCTTCCAGCCACCTTCAACCAATAAGAGCTAATTGGCTAAAAAGCAGAAACTACCTGCATTCTTTACTGAACATTATATGCAAAGAATCTTTTGGTCTTTAGTAGAATTCATAAAAAGAAAAGAAATTTAGAAGGTTGATTCTTTCATACTGTTACTATATCAAGCAAAGAATACCACTTGTTACTTTGACCTTTCGAAAACACAAGAAAAATATTCCAACAATCAAGAAGCACCACACTTTCTGATGAAACTTAAATCCTATAAATTACATAACTACCTCTGCTTTATGTATGTAGAATACATGGAATGTTAATAACAGACAAAAGCTTACCTTACCATCTCTGAATGCTATAGAAAATAGGTCAAGCTCCTCACAAGACAATAAATAAAAAGCAACAAAACTTGGACACAAAATGAAGTAGGCATCAGTACCACACCTTATAATTCACATTCAGAAATTTTCAAGTTACAGATCAATAGTTAAAACAATAAAAATATAAATAATTCACAACCACATAGCTCACAGACATAATGTCTATAACAATTCAGTACCCAGAGAAAGGGAATGTAATTACTGCAGGTATATTTTAATGGAATGTCTTTGATGTATGCTACTGTTTATGTTTAAACCACATATTGGTTAAATGAAGCTGCAGCAAGATTGTTCTTCTACTTAAAGTAATAGTAGAGTGTATCTTCTGCATTTTAGCTCCTAATATATTTGTACATAAATTTGTTTGCAACTGTTGCATGGAGCTGCTAATTTCTAAAATAAATTTTCTTTGGTAAGTACTGTGAGATCAATTTGTAGGAAGCATCTTAATTTCTTTGGTGTCTGGGATCACTACAAATAAAAAAAAGAAATAAAAAACTACAGACCTTGACAAACATTTCCAGTGGCATGATTCATTACACTCCCCATCCAAGGTCATTATGAGATTCATTACAGTGACTTTTTACTAATCATCTACACAATCATCAACTACTCTAACACCAATGGTGGTGATGACCCTTTCACTGATATTCATATGCCTTTGCAGGTAAATGCTTAATCATATGCATTAAATCTTAGACATCTGGATTCTGAATGCCATCTATACCAATAGCTTTGGTTAGTTGTTTGTCATTATTAATAAAATAACTGAGTGACACAGATTGCTCCAGAAACTGTTGAAGGGATAAGCTGGTAGTTATATGAAATAGACCTCATTCTTTCCTAAAGCATTCTCTTTTCTTAGAAAATAATATCACCATTTCTCTGAATGAAATCTGCAGTCACACAACTACATGGCACTAGTGTAGTGCTGTGACACAGGGGGGCACTGAGGGGTATTAAGAGTCTGGCGGCTTTCTGCACCTTCAGGAGGATCTCGTGTGTCATGTGCTCGAGTCCCCGGGTCATGCGGACGCCCACCAGACTCTAGCACACGGTTAGTAGCTTCCTGGACACGGCCAGGCTCATGTATTCGCGTGCGTTTGCTATCAATAATGCGAACACTGTCAGTTGGGTGAATAAGCTCATTGCTGTAATACCAACGAACATACTTGCGGTAATCTTCTTGTCGACGGCGGTCAACGTAACTGAAAATGCATGATGCCGGGACCCAGATGATGACGGAGATGATGATGACTGTCCCTACAATGTTGTCCCGCAAGAACATCAGTACAGTGTTAATGTTAATATCTTCTATGATGTCCCAGAAACGTTCTACAACATCTTGCACTGTCTTTTCACATTTTCCCTGTAAATATGAAGTGCTATTAACAAAATACAATATTTTTCTTTACGATGCTTTAATAATCAACAGTTGAAATTTGTCAAATTTTCCTATTCACAATCTTTTAAAAATAAATCTGTGGAAAGTACTGTAAATCCTTCTAGAATGCAACATGCTAAAACAAAACACAAAATGAAGTTGTAAAACCATAATGAAATATCAAACTTTATAGGATATAGGATCATGAACTGACAGCTAAGTCACCTACAGTCAAACCAATTCGTTTCCTTAGTATAAAGAAATCAAATACATACTGAAAAATTTACATTTTATACGACAAATACTGCTGTCAGCGCTCATTCCATCTTACCTTATTGCAGAATCCATGAATACAGGGAGTGCCATCAGGAAGGATGTCCAAGGGTGTGACGGGGAAGCAGGTGTCGTTCAGCGTCTTGCGACAACACCTCTTACATGCGTCATCAACTGAGGATAAAAGAATTTGGTGTATTATTATCAAGCATGCTTTTAGAACTTTTGCTCTGCTATCCTAAAGAGATGTTTGTCTCAAATACTAATTTCACTTTTTTTTTTCTAAATAGCCTTCGTGACATGATTTTTTAAAACAGATTTTCTATCACACTGAACTGTTTCAAGGAGCTAGGTTGTTTACTGATCATTCACTAAAGACAACAGAAATTCTAATTCTTTACTTAATTAATTATTAATCCATACTTTTAAATCACTTAACTTAAAATCTGATTTGTACCCATATTTCTAACTAATTGTTAAAAGTGCATTTTCAATTAATTATCAAGCAAAAATTTCCGGTTCAGCCTAAAATCATCTACATTAATTTAACAATGCTAACACTATTGACTTACTGGTATCACACATGCAGCTCTGCATTTCCTGTGTCTCACAGTAGGGAAGACAGGACCCCTGGTGGCATTGGCCCTTCTCAATGCAGGGAGTGCCATCTTCCATAGGTTTGGCCTTGGGACAAACTGCTGTAGTGCCCAGACACCTGGACTCATTCTCGCATGTGGCTGGCTGTTGCTCCCTACACTTGACACCCTGGTTCATATACTGGCAGCCCTGGCAACAGGGAGAGTTCCGGTCACTGCAAGTTTTTCTCTCTCGCAATTTGCAATGCTTGTCACAGCAAGCATCCAAGTCATCCTGGCCGACCAGCCCTGCATCACATTCTTCCTGGCCTTCTACACGCTGGTTGCCACAGTAACTCTCCTCAGGCTCAGTGAAGCAGCGAGAAGACTTGGCAACTAGGACAGCACGAATTGCTCTGAGACTGCATGGAGAGAACCTCTGCATGCAAGAGAAATAAGTTCTAATTAGTTTTCCTTTCTTAATAAAATTTAGTAAAAGTAGCTAAACAATCCTAACATTCCTAATCATCTTAAATCAGTACTAAGTCTCCACTGATATTTCAGCAACCTTGATTTTGTTCTTCAGTTGTGTCCAAATTCAATCACAATGGCCCTTTCAGTTGTTTATCATATTTGAAATTTAAAGAGCAAACACAAATCTGAATAAATTTAAGGGAAAATTTGTCACACACATTACAAAACACTTTATTCATTTTATAATTCCATACAAGTTCAAGCAAATAAAACCCTTTTAAATTTATGAATCTTACAAATTAGTACTCCTATCACTCTACCTTGTTGTTGATGTCATAGCCAGACACAGAATATGTGTACATGAGATATGATCCTCCTTGACTGGCACTGGGGCTGCACTCTGGTCGGTCTGGGTCGTGCTCTGAGCCCCAGTTGTGTCCAAACTCGTGTGCTGTGACAAGATCTGCCTCACGGGTGATCACCCTCTGCCCGTAGTGATTCCTGGATGAACTCAGGCCGGAGTTTAGGTAGAGAGTGTGTCCGTTCTTAAAGTACTCTGCAAGATGGAGTAAAGAGAAAGAAAAAATAAAATCAGTCTCCATGATTTACTCCTCCCCAAATATATCAGTAACTTTTTAAATATAAACATGACCCAACAGAAAAGAACCTGATACCCTCAGTTTACGCTGCTGCAATGTGCCTTACAACGGGCTGATTACATTCAGCTGATGATACATACTCTAACACAAAGACTTGAATACAACATACAGGATGATACATAATCTAATACAAAGACTTGAATACAACATACAAAGTATACATACAACAAATAAAACATGCCTGATATCTGAAAAAGGATAGAAATAATATATACCACTGACATTCTGGGATCACCTTCAATAAAAAAAAATAGCATTTCGTTAGTAAAACCATGTCAATGGGTCCTTATCAATATACTTTTACATTTCATATTCTATTTATGTACACAATTACCCTTATCTTTTACCTTCACAGACTCTTAAAATAGCGGTCTGTGAAGGGCCCTTACCTCAGCATTTGCTTCCCCGACGCCATACACCTGTGATACAATATATGAACTGTGACTAGATTCCTCTCATCAAATCCTACTGGTAACTTTGATTTCCTCTGCTGGTGGTGCAGTCATCATGCTGAGAAATGATTGGTATGACATGACTAAAAATCTTTTTTATTTTATTTTTTTTATTTTTATTTATTTATTTTTTTTTTATTTTATTTATTTATTTATTTATTTTTTTTTTACAGGGAAGT
>NC_091576.1:5439837-5444837 GCF_042767895.1 Penaeus vannamei
GAAATGGAGTTAATAGACTGAATTCATCTATAAGCCTCTTTGTTTTTCTAAGTGAAGCTCTTCCCAGATCATCTGTTCCCTTTGTGTTACTTACCTCTAAGAGGTTACGCACATCCCAGGAGCTGCGTTCCATGTTGTAGTGTACTTGGTTGGAACCAACAGGAGACCATTCCTGGTGCACTAAAATTTTCTTGATGACGAAACCCATGCCAGAGAAATCAGCTGTGTCCACACCATCTCGCCACACCGTGTTTTCATAAATCTTGTCCACACGATCAATAAGGTTAATCTGGAAGCAGTTAATTACAACACTTTCAGTATTTCAGCAAGTTTTTCATTGATTTCTTTTTTTCTTCTGTCCCTTACATACTGAACATCTCTAAGAAGAGAGATAAAATTGTCAAAATATTTAGAGTTGCTCTGAAAATTGACAATTGCTTACAAAACATTCATCTTCCTTGTTGCAATTTCATATCTGCTGAGTCGATTAGGAATTCAGACAAAAGTTAAGCTATCCCTTTGAGTTACTTACAAGGTTACTTGGTGTACGTTTAATCAAGAGCCCAATGAGTGGCTAACGCTAGGGGCATCCTGGGCCTAGTAATTCCCTGTGCAATGTTCATTTGCCTAAAGAAAGGTATAAGAGCCCTCTCTCTAAAGTAATATGACCATTATACCTTTCCCAGATAATTAACAACATTAATATTTTCCTATCCAATCTCTGAGGCACCAAATTCACATTGTCAGTGGCTCAACAGTTTATTGCTACCATATGTACAAAAACATCTAAATCCATAATAAACAAAGGAAGTTAATTTGATGCGAAAAATTAAGTAAAATCACCTTTACTCTGCAAGCACACAGATCCAAAATCATGACACCTCTTTTTGGTGCAGACAATCTAGTCCCTTTAAACCACCCTAGACATTTATACTGAATGCAATGAAGTGAAACTTTGGTTGGGGATAGTTTGTAGATGGTACAGGAAGATTTGTAGAGTATGTGTGAAATACATTTTTTTTTTTAACTCACCAGATAGTTTACTGTGGTCTTGTAGTTTGAGCCACCCATTTCCCTGAAGAAGCGGTAATCAGCCACTAGTAACAGCGGACAACGTGTCTTGTCCCCATTGAAATTGTATGGTTCTGCCTGCTGTCTCTTGACTCTTCTTTTAGGGCCATGGTCTTCAGGCAAATTCTCTGGGATGATTCCATCTGGAGGCTCGTAACCTTCTATCCACTCTTCACCTTCATCATCTGTTTCTGTGGAACAAGAAACACACCTGTGTCAGGAGCAGTAGAACAAAACACATCCAAAATAAGAAAAGCAATAGAGTGAAGGATGTACACCCCAGCTTGGAGAACTAAAAACTAAATTGAATTATGAAAACATTACATTAATTACAAAATATTTTGGACAATTAATGACAGCAAGGCGCACCTGTTTCATTTCCTTCTTTGACATAATCACACAGTTTGTGTCCTTTGAGGCTTGGATGGTTGTCTTCCCAGCTGTACTTCACATCCGATCCCCTGTACACAATCATTGAGTCTTCTCTGGAATCTGGTAAGTGTCTCCATGATGGCTGAATAAGAGGAAAGAAAGAAAGAAAGAAAAAGTTTAAGCTGTATTTCCTGTATTTCTAATGTTCAAAAAACAATGTTCAAACGATCTTATCTGTTTTCCATTTTCACCTCTCTTGCCATCAATTAGCTAAATAACAGTAACTACATTACACAAAAGATAACTGTACACTATGAGGCTAAAAAATATATCACACAAATCTGGACTTCATAAAAAAAGTTTCAGAATTTATACTGATGAAAAAATTGCAAATATTCCAAAAATTATTGCACTAACTTTCTCACAATGAGAGAGAGAGAGAGAGAGAGAGAGAGAGAGAGAGAGAGAGAGAGAGAGAGAGAGAGAGAGAGAGAGAGAGAGAGAGAGAGAGAGAGAGAGAGAGAGAGAGAGAGAGAGAGAGAGACGAGACAGAGAGAGACAGAGAGAGAGAGATTATTTTGGATCCCAATTCCAATTAGATAACTGCACAACAGCAGCACGTTTCAGCTTAAACAGTATTCAAATGAAAGAAGGAAAGCCAATTTCTTTAGATCTATACCTCTATATGATATGTGTCATCAGGAGTGTTTATGGTTGCTGTCATAACCCCATCTTCCAAATGGGCTGACACGTCTGATGTCTTCTCCCCAAACACACGACCTTCATAAAAATTTTCATGGTCTGTTGGAGGCATTCGTACATTAGTTTCCTTTGAAATGCTCCAAAGGAACAGGATATGATATTAGTCATATGTTAATCCAATGCTGCTAGGATGGCACGTGCATACATGCCATACCCAATTGGGTTTAATTTGTTCATTGTCTTTACACACAGATGGCTTCACAAGTACTAAGTTACGAAAGAGCCAATTACAAGTATTAAGTATCTCATCTATTTACCTTTTTCCTTGATTATTGGAAATATTTTCTGTTATCCTATTGCTGTTCATAATATCAATAATAATATCATCAATATTGATAGAATTAGTGAAAAAATTTATAATTCCTACAAACTCATGGAAAGGTGATATCAGGTGAGGTCTTAAGGTCTACTAACTGACATCTTACAAAGCAATACTATAGTGAACACTACATTTTCCCAGCGACATGTGGTTAAATGAATAGTGTATTCCTATTAACAATTCTATTTTCAATTATAATCCTTCTATAGAGACAAAGACCTAGTTCTCAGAGTATGTGCCTTTATATAGGTATTCAAACCTCTACCAAAATGAGCTTGGATATTTGTAAATAACACGTATCAAAAAATCATGTAATGTACATAAACAAACCAACTGGAATAAAAGCAACATATGGCTCAACTCACCCACATGTATGATCTTTTCATTGCCCTTCCCATCTATAGCATAAGCTTTGAATTGTGAATGAAGGAGTCCTTTCCTTGGGTTGAGAATCAAACGGAAATCCCTGAAAAGTAAAATGGTGATTTGTAAATTAAAGCACTGTTGTTACACAGGGAAGTGCCCACAGCATATCTGCATGATAGATAATCATTATAAAAATATACGGTATTAAAAAAAATGTTATCAAACCACATCCATAACTCAAACTTTTATAAATTTACCATATCAGCTTGATCTTACCTTCCTAATGCACTGAACTGAACTTCCTTGATTTTATTGAATCGATGATTACTCTCTTTAATCCCTCTCTTAACGATGTGGTGGTTGAAAGCTGATGAGTCAATAACTTCATAGTATCGTAGATTTGGGTGCTTTGGGTATGTCTTAAAAAGTCCTGTAATCATGTAATTTAGGGATTAGCTGATAAAGTCTACATTTTTCACTTCACATAACAGGAATCTTATATCAAACATACAAAAAGACTTTGATTTTGGAAACTTAATGGAGATTCTGTACTCTGTAGAACCGTGGATGAATAATATTCAATATAAAAGAATGGGTAATTACCTAGAACCCTTACAAAGATACAGAAAAATAAACAACAATGGCTTATACGGAGACTGAATATATAAATTAATCCTTCTAAGTGAAGAGGACCTTCAGTCACTAAAGAGGCCATGCTCTGGCATAAGCCAACAAACCTTCCTTTAGGATATTCTGCTTAAAGAACTTGAGGACATACCATCATCATATAATGAACAAATCTGTGCTCAACCTAGCAAAAAATACATATTGTTGACCTGAAGGATAAAAGAACAAAAGCAGTCACATCTCACGCTGGGGTCCTGCTGAACTGCAGGTTGCAGGGTCGTGCTGCTAAAATGTCATACACCCCTCAATCTAAATTTTTTTCATGACATGATGCTCACACCAACCAGATCATTGGGGTTAAAATCCATAAGGTATCAATAGAACCCTACTGATTACTAGCCAAATAGTCAGTTAATAATTAGTCAGCAGATACAATAAAGAAGCATGATAAATGGGCATTAACTCATAATATGCAAAACTGTTCAGGACTGAATGGGTAGTGAGATATGTTTGTCTTGTGCAGCCACACCCTCATGAGTCATGACAACATTCACATAGACATGTCCCTCAGACATGTCTATAGGAATTTGGTGGCATAACATTTGTGAGTGCTATGTTCTCATGGATTGCTGTTTGTAGATTTCAGCAAACTGTGGGAATGCCACTTTCTGTAGTTTAATATCCAAAAGTTGCATCACTTGAGAAAAAAACAAACTTCACAAACCACAATATCTCAAATGTAAACAGCACTGTGAGCTTAACAAAAAGGCGCATATGGCAATACATATCCTTTGTAAATCAGCATCAAGTGAAAAATCTAAATAAAGGTGTTCTTAATCAGTTGTACCCCATGTGTATTAATCATTCCATTTGTATTTCATATGATTATCTTTATGATAGATAGACATTAGGGTAATTCTTTACAATATGGACACACTTGCCGGAGACAAAGTCCCCAACTCGATGCCAATATAAGTTGCCATGAGTGGTTGCATCCTCTGTGCCCTGCCTCAATAACAGCTCCTGAAGTAAACATTGTCTTCACCTTGGTATGCACAGCAAGATAAAGTGAAAACTCAGGAGCGCCGAGTTGCTGTTTTTACTTAAGGCATTACCGTTTGTGTCTACAGATAATTTCTTGTGCTGACAACTGCAACTTTTTGTCCTCTATAAGAATATCATCTTCAATTTGCCCTTGCTTAAGAGGGTGATCACACAAGCATTTTTTCAATAATAATTCGGTGGTAACTTTTCCACTTCCCTCATCTTCTGAGTTCACATAATCTTCTATTTGGTCTAAGTATAAGTGGACGATATATATCATTTGGAGATTGGCAAAACAGGCATGGCAAGAGAGTCTGTAATCTGTTAAGAAAACAATACTCAGGTGCACAAAAAATCATATATATTTCACTTAATATGATTTTAAATAAATATTGCATTTTATAAACATGTTTTTCATAGGCATTTGTTATTTTTACAT
>NC_091576.1:5454837-5464539 GCF_042767895.1 Penaeus vannamei
AAAGAGGAGAGAGAGAGAGAGAGAGAGAGAGAGAGAGAGAGAGAGAGAGAGAGAGAGAGAGAGAGAGAGAGAGAGAGAGAGAGAGAGAGAGAGAGAGAGAGAGAGAGAGAGAGAGAGATAGAGAGAGAGAGAGAGAGAGAGAGAGAGAGAGAGAGAGAGAGAGAGAGAGAGAGAGAGAGAGAGAGAGAGAGAGACTCAAAGAAGAAAGGAGGGCCGAGGGGAGACTTGAGAGAGCAGAGCAGTGAAGAGAGAATAGAAAGAAAGGGAGAAGAGGTGAACGAAAAGAAGAGAGAGGGGTAAGGAAGGTAAGGAGAAAAAAGGTAAGAGGGGAAGAGAGGAGAAAGAGGAGAGGAAAAGATAGGAGAGAAAGATAAGAGAAATTACATTTTGGGGAAGAGATAATAAGAAAGATGAATAGAGAGCTCAGAACACCCCTGGCAAATAAAGACAAGATGAGCCAAAGGGTCTTGCACACAGAACTAATAAATACATGAATAGACACTACCTCTACTCCCCTCTCAACAAAGAAAATGCAGGGCCATGTAATCTTTCCAAATACTCTTAGGATAAAATAAATCAAGCATTACCGAAAGTTTTATTGCCAATTATACATGAAGGCATTTCCTGGTACCATCGCAATAGGATGCAAAGCTGCTTAATTATCACACTAAAGGACAGGTATGATGTAATGCTACAGTATGATTTAATTCATGCTACCAGCTTCCTATATCATTTTGGTCGCACTTACGACCTAACTGTAAGCATAGATAAAATGTTAGGGAAAACATGTTCAAATGCATTTACCATTCTCAATAAGCCCTTCAATTTTTGGTATTGCCAATGCTCAATTGGGTAGGCAGCTTAAAAGATGTGGCTCCTTCATTACTCTTTGTTACAGTAGTAGTAAGACAAAAGATACTTTTCACTGATGATATATTTCCTTAAAAATCAGTAAGGATGTTTTATTTTCATATCACTGATCAGAATCCACTGCTTAACCACACCAAAAAAAAGGTATGTAAATAAAGCAGCAAGTGTTTGTTACGAAGCAGGCCACAGAAGGCTAGTCTTGCATTTAAATTCATTTATTACAACCACAAGCACAACACCCTAACTAAACGAGTGCTTAATCCAAAGAAAGGACTGGCACAGCATACTAGTCGAAAGGATTTATGAGAATTCAGGCAATTAATGGAAGTAGTGGTGAATACTCACAAGGAATAGCATGCACTTTTTGAAACAGTAATGGTGGATGAAACGGTAAAAAGCATGGACTGTTTGTCATTACTGTTCTTTCTTTATCTGGAAGAAAATAGAATCATCCATGTAAAGCCTAAGCATAAAATGATGCTATATCAAGAGAGGAGGAGAGTTACGGCTAAAAAAAAAAAAAAATGCAAATAACTAACTTGCTCAGAAACAAATCAGACAAGAGCCAAAGATAAATCATAATGCACAGTTTTGAAAGGATCAACACACTGACTCCTACGAAACAGGTTTTGAACAATCGTTGTGAGGAAATCCTAAACTCCTAAATAATCAACTCAGGATATTCTTCGAAGTCATACAGTGTTAGAGAAAATAATCTATGCATTTTTCTAAATCTTTTCCTGTTTATTTTTCTGTGGTACGATATAATGATGGACACCCTCCCACATCATCATCTGATGCAATGACTGGAGAATTACAGGAGCTTCTTTATGCGAAATGCATTTAATTCCTTCCGAGTCAAACAGCCGTAGATGTTAGCATCTTAAGGGACAATTTGAAAATATTGATTGTCATAATTTCTCAGATTTGTTAGATTTTATCCTATTTATACATAGACATCTATCTATAAAAGTCAGTATGAATAACCACAAACTAGTTTTTAAACTATTCTTTACTGATATTACAAAACTAAAACGGAAAATTATATGTAAAGAGACTGGATATGGGGGAAATAACATGGGAAATTCTCAATTTAACAAAATCTTCTCTACTTCACTAATTTTGCAGTTACTCAACCTCACATAAAAATCTATTTTCTTCAATTAGACATTCCTAATATTAAGACAAGTGCATGATTGACACGCACATTTTCTTCCTACTCAGTTTCATACTTTTACTTTGAAGCTCACATGAGCTAATAGTAAAACTTTGTAACTAACTGTAAGCTTAAGATTTCACTAAGATGTATCACGTCATAATACTGTGACCTTAATCAATATCATTTCATTACAAGAATTGAACACATTCCTGATTTTAATTGATAAAAACAGCTCACCACAAAAGATATTCTAATAACAGAAAGTTGTATCATTACCAAAGTTAAAAAAAAAGCAGAAGAAAGACCTATAAATATCTATAGATAGCTGCATCTAAGCATCATTAACAAAAATACTGTGTATTACTCCCTAAGCATGACATTGCATTAAGCATAGGAGAATGTTTGATCTGAATGAGTCTGGAGGGAGAACATGCATAGGAAAACATGTAACAGAGTTGGTTGTGTTTGGGTGCTTGGCACTTTTAGATGCTTCAATGATTTTTCATTGAGGTAACAATATCCTATGTAAATTAAAATGTGTGTTCAATGTGTATATGGGGATGAAATGCATAACAAGTCTTACATCTTGGCAAGAAAACTTCTGTAAAGGTCATAATCATAACTGGTTACAAGATTTGACCACTAGCCCTATTGTACTTACACGGAATCAGGCATACCCAAACACAATCGCAAACCCTAGGCAGCAGTTTGGAAGGACTGCAGTAAGGTAGGCAAACTGATGCTTATAATTAACAGGACTATCTTTGGACAAGTAATTAAGTATCTAACATTAAGGCAGGGGGGTTATCATGATGTTAATTCATGCTAAGAATGACCAGTAATCATTGTAATTTTAAATCTGGTTCTCTTATAACTTTGCTACCTAAACTTGCATTCTGAATATGGAACACAGGTACTCTTTCTGTGAAGATAATAATCAAGCCATATCATATGTGCTTTTAAAGTAAGAATATTTCATCTGATGTCTACTTCCTACACATGATTATGCAGAACCAAAATTTCATAAGTTATGACAACAACTACAAAAAAGCAATTATCTTGTGCTATATCTTCATAGAGACCACATATCCTTCTTCCTACAATAACTTGGTCACATTCCTAGTATATATACACCTTCATTATTTACCAGCCAGTGTACAAACAGTACTGGAATGAATAACAGGTTACAGAAGGTCAACGCTCTTACCCTGAACAGCTGTCCTGGGTGATATATTTAAACCTTACAAACATCATATTACAACATAAAAATAATGAACATTTTCAGCATCCTTCCTTACCCATCATCACGGACCAAATACGCTACTGATCAAATCACTGTGGCAATATCTACGGACCATGCTCGCTCGATCCCTCAAACTCTGTGATCTGCCAAGTTTGAAATTTATTATAAGAGATTTGTAGAGGAACATTTCTGTCGGATCTCAACCAGATGAAACTATTGCTTGGTGAAGTATATGCGATCCACCCTGAGGTCCATCCAAGTATTTGCCTCGCTTAACAGGAAACTTCTGCATATTCAACAAAAGGATACTTTTTTTCAACAGCATATGCTATGAAAAGATTATGTATTGAAGCAATTCAAATGAAAAAGCTTATATAAATTTTATCACTAATAATTCTAAATGTATAAATGTAAATAAAATGATGGACAGAAAATGTGTTTTACATGTTTAAATTTTACCCCAACTAAATGCTTTCTTCATCAACAACAAAGTTTTTCTATGTAATTGGTTTTGATGTCATTTGATGATTAATGGTAATATTTGGTTGGCATAAAACTTAGGAAAATGCTAGGTATCAGGTATTATACATAACTTATCAAATCAATTTGCTGATGAAAGCAGGAAGACACTGGACTTAAATTCCCATTAATTTACGCTAATTTAAGCTAAAGGGTAATAAGTAACAATCAGTCTAAAATAAGAGATAGCTTATCTATATGGTAATAGAGCAAGCTTTATTTCTTATCATCATAATATTACCACATATTAGTATTTCAACTTGCACATTTTTTTCTTCCCTTGAACATGTTGCAATGGCAATAAAAATAATAACAATGACAGGCACATGCTATCATAACAGTTTGTCAAATACAAGCATATGAATAAATGTTTAGATGAAAACTGCCATTTCCTGAAGAAGAACAGGTAAATATCAAGCTCAGTAATTGTAATAGTATATTATACTAGCTGTCTCACACTTCCCTGATTATTGTTATAGGTAATTGTGAAAGTTGCAATTCAAAGCAGCGAGTAAAATCAAGAAATGTGATAATGGCAACGTACATTACCAAATTTTGTTACCTTTATATTTTCCTCAAGGCAACATTTGTGTCTTATTAACAAGTAGCCACGTTTGATCTTATGGCAAACAACAGGTAAACGTTTTTCTAAATTGCACTAAGTATCCCTTGATTACTACCAATCATATTCTTAATTGGTTCAATCAACTCCAAAGCAGGCAGCCAAGAACAAAATACCTTATTCTATAACAAACGTAATCACTTTTCATGATAACAAGTGACCAATAAAAGGTATCCTAGTTCTGTACTACATTTGCAGAAGACAAATGTGTTTTCATTTTACTGTTTACTGTAATCAAATATAAATTTGGAGCAATTGGATTCTCCTGACAAAATGTAACAAGGATAAAAAAGTAAAAGGTTTCATTTCCTTTTCCTAAATGTCAAAATCGGTCTCAGTCACATGACACTGAGAAAATTAGTGCAGTTACAATTTCCTGAACACTTATAAACACTCTTAGATAGAAAAGGCAGAGTGAGTATTGTTCTTCTGGCCAAGTTGCTATTTATGATAAAGTCCAGCTTTGCAAACATGCAAAAAGATAAAAAAAAGAACTAGTTGTGTATAATATAAGTTCTTTTATACATAAAATGTAACGTCTCAAAATCTTTTTATTTCATGTACTAAAATTTGGAATGGGAAAAAAATAATTTGGGATTTTGAGTTCAGCATATATGTAATATTCCAAGTGAATCCTCTAATTCTCCAATATAAAAAAATATAAAGATTTCTAAACTGCAAAAACACAAAGTAATGAACATTTTGGCAAAATCAAACATTATTACCATACTCTATGAATATCAACCTCCGATTAAAAGAGAAATCTGTAATATTTCAATTTTGGTTGCAACCATAAGGAATTAGGGTTAAACAAACTTAAGCAACATGTTATGACTAAAGGAAATCAAGAAAAAATACAGCAATATCAATTGTTTGCAAAAATCCATGCTATGTATTTAATTTTGATACAGTAAAGGCTGCACTGACTTTGGTAGCTGCATTCTTAAAGCTATTGTATTCAGCCAATAGCAAGAAGGGAATTTCTGAAATAAAACTAGATAAGAGTATCTTAAAAAAAAAAAAAAATTAAATAAATAAAACAAAGAAAGACAAAAACACATTCAACATACCTAAAAGAACTATAACCTCAACAACACAGAAGTCTATATAGCTATGCAGTAGACACATCCTGACACAGGCAAGGGAACAGGATAACATCAGGGAATGAACTTTACTGACCTTATCTTTAAATTCTTTGATTTCACTCTCGAACCTAGCCTTCTCTAAATAAACTGGGGAAAAAACATCTTTCTGCAGCACACTGGTGGCGAGAGTAACAGTCCTTGCATTACTGGCAGTTGATCAAAATTTCCTCAAGTCTAACTTCATAATGTATTTTATCCCTTTGCATTTTTGTTGCATTTCACATCTTAATTTCTTATAGCATACAGATTAAACAGTATGTACAAACCTGAGATACTGTCAAGCTTATATTCAATCATTCTTCAGAAATTTTGTACCTGTGTTTTACATGATTATTGCATATTTACATTTCTTAGAATGTATACATAGCCCTTGGCACAGAAGCCACTGGACAGTCTCATAAGCACTTCACAAATGAAAAAATAAAAAATAAATAAATAACAATCAGTAGTAAAGATACCAATTATAATAATAACAATAACAATAAAAATCATACTGATGACAATAATAATGAGACAAAAATTAAGACAAAAGTCAAGATTAGTCACAAACCATGCCTCGTCAACTTGTATTGCGTACCTCCTGAGTTCCGTCTCATGCTATATGACCTCCTATAATATGCATGGCCTTAAAAAATAACATTATAGACATATAGCATTATTTACAAAAGAAAGACAAGAATATGAGTTGTAAAGCATTACATTCTCCAACCACTTCCCAACAACACAGGAATATCTGAAGATCCTTCAATCACAAGCACAGTGACTTCAAAACTAACATTCATTAAAACAGGACTTATGCAACACTGCATTCTCATTCTTGTTAACTCCGTCCGCTGGCACTGGCTTGGGAAGAGAACAAGTTTTCAAGGGCCACCAAACTTTCTCCAATATAAATTACTATTTGTATAAATAACCAGAAGTAATAAGTCACTTTACCGCAATTCCCTGAACTAAAATATTGCCTCGATGTATGGAGGGAGGACTCTTCAAACTCCCCTTAATGTGGAACTGATTGAGGTACTTGTAGCAAAGTATGTAAACAGAAATTTACAGAAAATAAGAAGCAACTTCAAGATAATGTTTTTCTTCAAATTTCCATAATGCTGGAGGGAACTATACAAATAGTTTAAAAGAAATGACTGAAAACTGGACTATCAGTACGACACATCTAAAAATAATCTTTTTCACTTTCTTCTTTTTTTTTTTACATTATGCTTCAAGTAACCTCAAAGCTCATAAACATTAATCATTCCAGAAAGAAAGGTAAACATCAATATAATTCAAAATAAACTAATCTTTTTATACATAAAATTCTCCTTTACCTTAAAAAAAAAAAAAAAAAACATTAAGGCATTCCATGTGAGCTAATACTTAATATAAGTAAGCTGTACAATTTAATTTAAGAAAACAAATGGCACGAAGGTCCACATGTGACCAGACTCCAAATTTCTGATGCATTTTTTCATATATTCTTGCACTGCTCTTCAAATCTAAACGTGATAACAATAACATAATGTATTGTATGTATATCTTTGCATCTAATTCAGTCTTTCATCACTTAGACATCTAGGAGTAAAATTCGTTAGGAACACTGTTAGGAAAGCACACGCAGAAACAAGAGAGGAAAAGAAAAGTAATGAAAGAAAAAAAAAAGCACAAAGTTCACAGTCTATTACAAGTTACATCATACATATTCATCAAAAGCAATTTCATATTGTTTCTGAATAAAAATGGCTGTAGATGTGTTCATTACCTAATCTACAGAATGAACGAACTTGTAGATTTTCATGGTCTCTCATAATCCCAGATAAACACAATGCTGAATACATTTACTTTTTCTTTCCAGCATTATGCAAGTGAATAACAATTTATGAAAAGATGACCAACCACAAAGAAAAATAATTCAAAACATTACCAGTGCAATGGTTTGGTTTATTTAGTTATATCAACTTTTTAATAATATGGATAACTCTAAAGATCTATTAATGGGACTGTCATGCTAACTCCTGAAGAGTAAAATACCTGCAAGTCTCACAGATCCTTTGCCACCAAAAAACACTTATCTTTAGGGCTTCTGGAGTATCATTAGCAACAATACAGATAATCTTGTTACACCTGAGGCTTCCGTAACAAATCAGATGGCCAGAATATGTTACATGCATAGAAATTTAAGCCTTTCCAAACATTATATACATCTGTCTTATGCAGGTATATAATTATGATTTACATATATAAAATAAGCTTCTCGGAATACCAAATGCCAACTTCTTGTTAAGTAATTCCCAAACTGTGAAACAATTTGTGTGATTATCAAAATCATAAACATCAACAATAAATCTTAAAACTTATAGTAATAATCTCATGCTAATGCTAATTCAATCCATGAAGTTCTTGCAGCTGAAAATAATTGTATTTCAATTCAAATAAATAACAAAGAAAACCAAAGTTTCCCCAAAATGTTTCTAGAGCAAATATTTAAAAGTTCCTTGCATAACTTAATATATAAAATTTACCACTTATGTCCTTCCTACTAATAATCATCACTAAAATGAAAACATTATGCAGCTATAACATCTGTAACTTATAACAATTTCATAATAGCTGTTCATCTTATGTGAATTATATGTGATAAAACCATTAAAGTTACATTTTCGTGAACTAATTTCATGAGGATCTCACAAGCCACAGCACAATGTGAATCCATATGACTGAACACTTTAAAGATATAAAATTTTATTCATTACCTTAAAATCACATTAAAAAATGTTTCCATTTCCAGTATCTTGACAATAATTGCCTCTTTATTAAGTATATAATGATAAAGCAACACTTTAATTTCCATCATACCTTAGTGCAATACAGACTGAACAGAGCAATGTAGTATCTGCATCTGCCGCTCCTGCTTACAAACCAGATGTTATCAGTGTATTTCTGCTCCAATGATCAACCTGAATAACCCTTTGGATAAGATGCAAGATGGTGTACAATACAGGGACCTCCTCCTCTGTTACATTTCATCCAACTTGCCTACTGAATGCCGTCTCCATTTTCTTCTAAACACTAATCAAAAATGGCAGTCTTCGCTTTTTGCTTTACAAATGGCAAATCTTTACTGTGTAGTAAATATAAAAATTGAGATAACTTAACACTGAGCCACCTTCACAAAGTGGCTGGTAGGTATGTCATTAGCTGCACAACAGAGTCTGTGACTACGAGTGAATTTTTTTTTTTCAGAATACGAGGTTCACTCCCCTCAAAAGGATGCAAGAAGGAGAGAAATAGGAGGAGTCAGAAAGATTATCTATAATAGCACATCCCCAAATTCTCTCTCCAGTCTTCAAGGGCTAACAATGAGTAAGGGCTGCAGACAATAGGCAGATACTACCCTCTGTGGTCCGTGCCTTTACTGCTGTGTTTCATCACTACCACTCAAAGAATGATCAAGAATCTGAAATGCTTTCTTAAAGCTCTCAATTCATGCATATCTAAATCTGCTGAAACAGCCACTAATCAATGTAATATCACTTTGCTATTTGTTACAGTATCTGCAAACTGCAAATGGATAGCTGTAAATAACATGAAATAGGTGATAATATTAATAAACATAATAATATTCTTAAAGATATTAGAATCAACATTCCTATTAATAGTAATATCAATATTAATACTAACATTAATATCAATAACAATGCTTAAAATAAAAATAAAATAATAATAATAATGATGATGACAATAATAATAATAATAATAATAATAATAATAATAATAATAATAATAATAATAATAATAATAACAACAATAAAAACAACAATAATAATCATTATACTAATAAAAAAAATAGTATCATGTCTTCATTACCATTACAAGAATAACAATAATATTACCTATATAAACAACATCAATAATAATAAATATATAGGGGGTTAAACCCTAAAAGTCTATCTAAGGACACACTATTACCAAGTTAAGCACTACCTCTTCCTAATTTCATGAAATAAACGAAGTATTCGTCCCTTTCAGACTGGCTTTGAGGATATTGCCGAACAGACAGCATGAGGAGGCAGTGGAGGTGGCAGTATGTGAGGATGTGGTTGAAGGTGTGCTGGAGGCTACTGTAGCAGTTGTGGCAAGTGGCTGAGTTTGT
>NC_091576.1:5465039-5472539 GCF_042767895.1 Penaeus vannamei
TTTCCCCATACTTTTTTGGGGGTAAAATCCTAAAATAGATAAGTATAAGTTAAAACAAAAATACTCCATACCCTGCATTGGACATGAAAGCTCTGTATAAATCCATTGTGATGTGGTCATCCTTAATCTGTTGCTGTTGCTGCTGCTGCTGCAGCAGCTGAGATTGTTCAGCGGTCTGCTTCTGAATATCACTTGAGTCCATGCTAGTTGACATTGTACTACCATTTCCTTCTGCAAAGTAAAGAATTTAAATAATAATGTAGCCAAATGCTTTTTTTATTCTGATTTTAATCCCTAAAACTTCAATTCCTCAAACCACCATACTCCTCCCCCCCTTATAAACCCTAAAACTTTAATATATACACCAAGGCCAAATTTAGACTTCAGCCCCTTTGTGATGTGCATGACTATAGCTGAATTTACATGTTGACATATGGTGTGTTTACGCATCATGACTCGCTCTAGCAAGCGAGCATGCGGGCCGGCCATAAACACCAGAAAATTCTGGCTACACCATGGTAGGGTTACTTAATGATTACAAGTAAAATTTTCAGGTGTTGCCTTAGTGTGAGCTGCCAATGGTCTAGCTTGCAGTAATGCACACAAGACAATTTATTGATGGGGCCAAGGTTAAAAGGACAGTCTATTATCACACAAATGTTTTCTTCAGTTGAGGCATTCTACTTCCATTTACATTATCTGTAGGTTTCATTGTAAAATACTGAATTAACACGGACAGAGTATATGCTCTATGCTTTTAAAGCTGCAATAGGAAGAATTTCAACCCCATTTTAATATACAAAGTGGTTTGTCCCTCTACGGAAAAAATATAGGAATAGTAATTGAGTTGAGATGGATGGGAGATGTTGCATTATTTCTTATTTGGTCATACTCTTTATTTCAGACAGCTTTGTCCTAAAGCTATCTTTATCCTTACTTCCAATTTTATTGTATTCTTTTGAGCTAACTACTTCTTGTACATTTTTAGAATGTCCAGGAAAAAGTGACACATTGATTCATAAAACACATCCCTCACACCACTTACAGCTGCAATCAGGATAACAGTCATTCTAACTTTTCAGTTGTCCTTACTTTGGTTACCAGTAATTTTGTGATTTGCACATGATGTATAAGTAACACATGGCATGGACAGCCCCTCAAGAAGAATCTGAGGGGCACATAGAAACTTGCACAATCAAATTGGTAAAATTACAGCTCCTTTTTTGTTTTGAGAAATCTCTCTTCTTAGTAAGAAAGAATTTTTTTACTTCACCCATCTCTTTCCATGTTATTCTGAAACTTCAAAATATTTGTGATATGAACTTTCCATTAGATTGAGTAAACAGCTAAAGAGCAGAAATACCTATAGGAAAAAAATACAGAACCCCATTTCCAATCTTAGAAAACAGGAATAATAAGGTCTCAAGTACAAGAATGAAAATTGGGAAAAATATAATGTACTTGAAACTAAAAGCCTTGTGCAGCATTATTTCCCATGTCCTGATAATTAACTTTTGGATTTCCATGCTCTTTTAAAGCATTGTATAAATACACATCTTTTTAAGAATACTTACCAATAGGAGGTACAGCTGTATCACCATCTGATTTGAGCCTTCTTATTCTTGGAGGTAATGTAGAAATCTCAACTCCTGTATCTGTTGCCGAAGTGATAGATGAAATGGACACAGAAGAAGGGGTCTTTGATGGAGACGGGATATTGATGGACGTGGAAGAACCAGTAACAGATACTGAGGGCGGACTGCCTACAGAGGCAGATGAAGCTGAACATGCAGTGGAAGGTGGGCTATTGATGGAAGTCGTAGAGCCAGCGAGACAGAAAGGTGGCGGACTATCAGCAGTTAACGACGAGCTGAAGGAAACTACAGTGGAGGACTGGGACTTTCTGACGGGGGGAGGACTTGTGATGGAGGCTGAGGAGTCAGACTTTTTGATGTGCTCTGGGCTGGTTGCCTCTGCTACTACAACTGAGTCAGCCCCAGGAGGCTGAGTGTTGACAGAGGTTGTCGAGCCAGAGACAGAGAGGGGTGCATTGTTGATGGATGAAGTTGAGGCACTCATGGATCCAGCAGTTGGAGAGTTAATGGACAGTGTAGAAGTGGATGGCGGAGACGTGACATATGGCGTGGATGGCTCCGAAGAAGTAGCAACTGAGGTCGGGCACTGGGAGGATAGGGAGGAGCAAGACGAGGATGCCCCTTGATCCAAGTATATGTGCGTCTCCTTGGTGTAAGCCTGAATGAAGTCACCTAGCTGTTTAGAGATGACAACAGCACGAGCCTCTGATGGAAGGCTTTTACTTGGATTCTGCCAAAGAGTAACATAAAAGGAAGAAATTGAGAAATGATATTAAAAAAATATTCAGTAATTTGTGCAAAAAAAAATCAAGTTAAGAAAAAAATATATATATTATTTCACAGCTAAATACCTGTCCTACACTGATAGCCTATGCTTAGTTAATCCATTTTAAGTGGTTATAATATTAACTACTGTCATTTTCTATTATGATTTTGTTTGCAAATAGATGGCTCCACAAGTCCTTAGTCACCATACTAACATATATATTATCATGAAAAACTTACCAGTCATCCTTTTTGTGTTCAAAATTAAAGTCATCTTCGTCTAACTTCACTCTATTTGTAACATAGTTGAACAGCATAATAACGTCCCCCCTTATCCTTCTATCTTCCAAAGAAATAAGTCCTAATCTTGTGGCTGCTCTCTGAACACTTTCCAGTTTGTCTACATCCTTTTTTAACCCGTTTTATACGATGACACCGACGCCAGCGTCATGGAGCGCCAGTGGAACATACAGTTACACCAATGTTGGCATCATAATTCCATTTGATTTTAGTCATTGCTGAGTGATCCCGTATTCTGTACAGCATCTATTTTTAGACTCTGTAGCTCTACACACCATCTGTTTCCACCAAACATGAACATCAGCTAGATATGACCCACCCCAAACCCGGGATGAGGAACTATCATTGGCAGATTCTACATCACAGGCAGGCAGAAACTGTATTATTGAGACATTCAGGACAACACAAACAAATTTACAGCTCACTGGCAAGACCCTTTTTAGACTAACGGAGTGAACGGGTTAAATATGGGCTCTATACCACTGCACGTACTCTAATCTTCTTAACCATATCATCGTCCACATACACGAATGCCCTCTTTATGTTGGCAATCAGTCCTAGCATTTTATGAACCTTTTCATTTATATGATCATTTGGGCTTAGGTTCCTGTTTCTGATTAACCCAAGGTCATTTTCCCTATCTGTTGTGCTTAATATCATGTCTCCTAATTTATAGTTAAATAGTGGATGATTTATACTTCCTTTGAATCTGACTACAAAGTATTTATTGGTGTTGAATTCTATTTTCCAAGTACAACTCCACATTCTCGATGTACTTTGGAGGCATTGGCTTGAGACATTGTCTATTATCCTTTTTTGTATTTTTGCTTTGTCTGCAAACATTCAGATAAACACCTGGCTTCTATTTCACCCTAAAATATTGATGAAAAAAGTTATTGAAATCGGTGCCAAGACCAATCCTTGAGGCATTTGGAGAGTGCTACAAGCTCTGTTCATCTGATGGTCCTGAGACAGGGTACACAGATCTACCTGGGGCAGGATTGCAGGGAGTTCCCCATAAGCACTATGGCCATCATTGACCTGAAGGAGAAGGCAGAGCTGCTCAACAAGGGATGTGTGTTCCACACAGACAACTGGTATTCCTCTCCGACTCTCTTCCACTACTTGCAGGCCCAGAATACCAGCGCTGTTGGTATGGTCTGTACCAACAAGAAAGGGATGCCATTGGACCTGCAGGCGAGCCAGGGAGACCTTGATTTCCATGATACACCAACGACAATGCTCTGCCTTCAAACATCTAGTGATGATGCTTTCGACTGCCCAACAGCAAAGTCGTAACCCTACTTCCCAACCATTGAGGGGTAGAGAGGTCACAGCCCAAAGCTGTTGTTTCCTACAACAGCAGCATACTAGGGTAGTTGTATCCAGCAGCCAGAAAAACCATCAAGTGGCTGAAGATTTCCTTCTATCTACTAGATATGAAGGTCATCAATGTACTGGCTGTTCATTGAGCCATCAATGGCATGCTTATGCAAACCAACTTCAGGAGGAAGTTGGTGCGAGGAAAGCTGCACCATGGCAGACATCCTGGATCCTTAGAGCGTGTTCCTCCTCAAGAACCACGACTTTAGGAAGTGAATGCCCAGCAGACGCACATGCCATTGGACACTCCACCGTTCTGGTGTGAGGCAATGTGGTCTCTGCTGAAAGAACAGCCGGAGGAAGGAGACCAGGGTGATGTGCAGAACCTGTAATGTGTTCCTCTGATCCTTGCTTCAAGGACCACCATAGATGAAAGGAGAGAGGAGCAGTACTGTATATATGCATATATTCTATTTTTTTTTTTTCTTTAGTTTCACTGAAAAAGAAAGAAAGAAAGAAATGTATTGTAGTGTTACTGTTCTCTCTTGAAGACATACTACTGACTTTGTACACTGAGATGGTACAAACATTCCTAAAATGGAGTATAGACTACAATATAAGAAAATAATATCCTTCATAGGACATACTATATCGCTACAATAAACCTTCAAACATACTCATGTTTCTGAAGTGTCACAAACAAAAGTAGCAATACTCCATAAACTGCCTGCAAGAGTGAGATGAAACTTTCCAAGGCTAGCGAGCCAACCAAGGAGCACACACTACACACTCCAGAAGGACAATCTGAGTGCTGCTTTCTCTAACTGGGAGAGGAGCTGAAGAACGACTTTTAGCCCATCTCTGTAGATTAAACTTTTTGGATTTTTTTTTTTTTTTTTAAATGCTAGTAGGACTAGCAATTGACTCCTTGGTAATTAAGCACTTGTGGAGCCATAAAAAATAATCAAGAAAAAAAAAATATATACAAATAAATAAGTAAACACATAATAATAATAGTAAATAAAGAAATTCACACCTGAATATTCAGAGGAGCATGAAGAGTGCGCGTTGCTGACTTCAGAAAACGATACACAAGATCCGTCTGCTTTTCTTCATCGCAACCTATCATCAGTCGACGCTGAACATGTTGTAGGTATACAGAAAATGCCATGCGTGCCTGGTACTTGCTATTGAGAAAACAAAAATAATAATAATTAAAAACTTCCATTATTACAAAATGTGGGAAATCTTTGAATTATTTAAAAATTAGGTGCATAATCATCAGAAAACTCACAAATGTCCTTACCTGAGGGCAAGTCCATTCTCCAAAGCTTTCATGATGTTAGCCTTGACTTGCTTCATGTCGCGACAGAGTGACTTGTCCTCTTTCTTGTGTGAACCTACAAAGTATTCATTAAATTTAATTTTAGCTGCAAATACAGTAAAGCACATATATTTCTACAAACAATACACATGGAACATAAATGCAGTGTGTGTGCTGCTTGAAAAGATTATTCATCTAAAAACAATATTTTATATAGAACAAAATCAACAGCAGAATACCCACTACTTCATTAATCTTGTGGTATTACTTCCTAGTCTATGTAAATTAATTTGCCTCAAAACTCCAGCATCTAAAACTTGTATACTGCTACATGTAATGCAGAAATTAGTTCTGTGAAGTGCTGAAAGTAATATTGCCTACCCAGGTTTTTCTTGTTCTTGAAGAATGAGAGGCCCTTGGGTAAACCCCGTTCATAACAGCTTAGCCGCTCAAGGGATGATGCTAACCCGCTACTAGACACACCGGACACTCTGCCAGGCGCCACACGGCTGTATCTGAAGCGTCAACATTGCACCACCACAGTGTTAAAAGCTGGGCTGGGTTAGAAACCTAATCTAGCTATTTAAATTATTATCATTATTTCTTTCCTGAAATGTGAGTCTCTGTTACAAGCAAGAATGGAGAAAATTGTGAAAACTGTGTTAACCCATTCGTCCCGGGTGTCACATATATGAGACACCGGGAAAAATAAACAATGTCGGGCTGACCGCCAGTGCGATGCTGTCTCGGGGCTGCGCTCCGAGACATAAGCGGCGCGCGGCCGGGCGGGAGGACAGACTCCGGGGAAGCTCCGCCCGCCGATTTTGTAGCCACCCGGATTTTTTTAATTTTGGCTACAAAATGTACCCGGCGTGACTGGGTTAAATTACCTGACAGAGTATCATAACTCACCCTAAGTATATATAAAAAATGTGTTCCAATGCCTGAATGAGAACAAAAGCTATGGTGTGAGTCCCAAGGTCTTCATTCCCTACATCTAAACTCATTTTCTGAAGTTGCTGAACAGAATTTATCCCCATTCTTAACATTCCACACTTGAAATCCAAGTTCCTTTGCTTGTTGTTAGGGGATATTATCCTTGAACCCTCGAGAGCACAATCACAACTGACCTATTTGTCCGCTGGATCTGAGGATACAGGTGGTAGTGCAGGATCAAGTTGAGTGGACTATCATATTCCTGCAAACCCCCATAGAGGGCCCAGGAATCAGGAGAAGGGTATATCCGTGCCCATCCACCCCGTCGTTCATATTCTTCACGAACCTGGCGTACAATGCGCAGTTCCTCGGCAGTTGGCACTATCGGAGTGTTTCGACCATACTGGTTCCTCTCATACACATCCGTGGAGTAACGCTAAAAGAAAAAGACAATATATAAAGATGACTCTAATATGTCATATTAGGTTTATAATAAATGAAAATTGGATGCATAAAGCTACCTTTATTGTACATTCTTATAAAATCTGATGAAACCTCTTCAGCAATACTGCTGTATAACAAAGCCATAAGCACTGACGGTAATAAAGTAACAGTAATAAAAATAAATGAATAAATGCTAAGCCTTAAATACAATTCATAAATTCAAAACATATCTGAAGAGCATAAATGAAGTCTTTGAAATGACCTGAGCCAACTGTTGAAGTATCGTAATCACTCTCATGCCTTTGAGGAAACATGTATGAAATCTAATCTTTAAAAAGCAGAACGAAAGACTTAAACATATAATACACAGAGAAGACAAAGAACGTGCAGATCATATCTAACTAAATAAATCCTTTATGTAATACTATTCTGTCCCTTGTGCTAGTTTCTGTTTAACCCTCAAAAGGTCAGGTTAAGAGGACTTGTTCCTGAGTGTTACTTATTATAAAAACTTCCAGAAACACCCAAAGCAAGTACATGGGATTATCTGGTATCACTTATCAGTCAAAACCTGTGCAGCAATCTGATACCTGTGACCTCTGCATAATCAAAATTATGCAAGTATATAGCTTTGTACATACAGACCATTTAGGGTAAATACATTCACATGAACTTTCATTCAACAAATACTTTCCTTTGATTTGTAATTTCAGCGGTGATAGTATGAATCCCTCTCTGAACCTAAAATCTTGATTTGAGAAGATTGATGTGAATCTTCATGTTAAGGCAACAATATCATTACAAATATGTTTT
>NC_091576.1:5480039-5485039 GCF_042767895.1 Penaeus vannamei
GCTGATATTTGACAGTTGCAAGCCTCACCAGTCCCTCCTCATAAAGGTAAACGACTAGAGGATCCAATGAAGTTACACCTACATAAAGCCGTAGATCACACTTGTAACCATCCACGAGTAGTGGTGATTCAATATATCTACACACAAGGGAAGTTTCGTCTGCCGGGACTTGGTCAACCTGAGATTTGATTAAGAAAAAATATTAAAAGATCTCGCTAAATCATTCAATATGCTATATCTAAAGGTAGTAAATGATATTCATATGATATAATATTAATACATAGATAATCAGAAAAACTGACAGCCAGACAGAGATACAGACACACATTTATAAAAGGACACACAACTATCCCACCAAATCCCATTCAATACCTGATTCACCAGGTAAATCCCCTTGCCCTGTGATGATGCTACAGGCTTTACAATCCAGGTTCCTCTTTCACGGAGGTGAGTGTCGCAGAAGTCTCGGTATTCAGTGGGTAGAATGAAACTGGTGGGGATGAAGTCAAAGATCTTGACCCCAAACTGCCGCTGCATGCGTTTGATGTTCATGTAAAGTCGGTCCTTTCTTGTGAGTTCTGAGGATCTGCAGGTATTCCAGTTTCCAATTATTTTTTTATTTATAAATGATGATGATAAAGATGATGATAATGCATTAATAATACTGATGCAATGACACTGATAACAATAATAATGATAATGATGGGAAGGAAGGAAGGAAGGAGGGAGGGATGGGAGGGAAAGGAAGAAAGGAAGGAAAGGGGAGAGAGGGGGGGGAGAGGGAGAGGGAGAGGGAGAGGGAGAGGGAGAGGGAGAGGGAGAGGGAGAGGGAGAGGGAGAGGGAGAGGGGGGAGAGAGAGAGAGAGAGAGAGATAGAGAGAGAGAGAGAGAGAGAGAGAGAGAGAGAGAGAGAGAGAGAGAGAGAGAGAGAGAGAGAGAGAGAGAGAGAGAGAGAGAGAAAACCTTATCATTAGTATAGTCCTGATTATCATTCCTACTATCAACATTACTATCAATATAGTAACCCAATGGATCTGGGTGACTGGAATGTTTTGTCAAGAACAATTGGCTGGATAGTGTGTGACAGTAAATGATGGAGGAATGTACAATTTGTGATCTATGCCTGGAGGAGCACTGGCTCTAGCAAGGACATGATTTCTATGCACAAGAACCTATTCTTGCCTACAGTGACTAGCAGTACAGGGTCTGTTACAAAAAACTGAATTATGAAAGGATTTTGAAATTACACTTTGTTACATATTGTTTTTGTTGTTGCACAGAATCTTAGACTACCTGGAGAGAATCTGGCAGCTGTTCCACAAAAACATGGAAACAGTCTATTGCCATCTTGATATAACAAAGGACAAATATAGACCTCGAGCAATGGCAAAACAGCAAAAAATGCATCTGCAGAATATGAGATATTACCATAAGAAAGATATGGCAAGGAGACTTGATAGTGCACAAGTGTTCATGTAGAGTGGTCACACAAGAGATTCACCACTCAAGTGTGAGCTGAGGAGCACCTGGATCCAATGGGTCATTATATTAATAAATATTGTATAAAAAATTATCATAACCATTAAAGGAAATAAAAAAACATTTCAAACAGACCTTGGAAAATGGTTAACTTTCTGCCAATCCTGCAACTGTCTGATCTCATTTGGGTTGAAGTGGGCATTTCCCCAGTACAGATTAAAAAAAGTGCTGTTGCTATCCACTTCAGTAAATCCATGCGCATCCAATATCAAGCGAATAAGTTTGGAATCCGCCTGCAAGAGGAGAGAGAGTTATAATGATATGTCTCCCTGCCTTGCAGTTCCCTCGCTTTGAGCCTTCAACTAGTGTCTGACTGGAAGAGTACTAATCCACCCTAAGGCAATTTGTTTCTCTGTTTCTGTGCTAAATAGTATGATACCAAACCTTAATCATGCAAAAGCTAAAATAAAAACCCTCAAAAATGCTTCACATTGTTTACGTAAGACTGTCAAATCACTGCAATGATTCAATAGAGCAATCAGCTGGTAAGCCAACTTGCTAAAGATATTACTAATTATAATTTCAAAACTGCCTTATCTTTTATAGTTACTGGACATAGTTCATATATAAATCAACATTGAAGATCTATGCACACAACACCAAGAATTACCTGTGAAAACTTGTAGGACATTGTGTACTTCTTGGCAGTGAGATCTTTGGGAGGATCTTCCAGGTTAGCATAGTTGAACAGCAAGTAGCCGGTCTTTCTGCTACCACTGCCCATCCACATTACATCTCCATCAATTGTTATTACATCATCACTGAAATGGTCACAGGTTAAATGTTCCTCATAAACAAAAGTACTCGTACATCATAATCACTGTATCATTCCCCAAGTTAATATAGTTCTCTCTTTTTTCTTTTTAATTATATGCAGAACAAACAGTCAGCTCCTTGCAACTGTCATGAGAATTTCTTACAACAAATATATAACTTACAGCTGACATCTAACATCAGGATTTTTAATGATTCCTCTTTTATATGCCTTAGTTTAATAAAAGAAAAAGTTTTGAGCACAAAAATTTGGTAAAAGAGTCCATGAAGACTTTTATCTGACACTTTACTACTATAGTACCTTTTGCATGGAGCAAAAACAAGTGAAAGGAGATAGAAGACCTACTTACTGTTTATGCTTTGTGCTTGATTTGCTGCTTCTGTTTTCCCTCTTTAGTGATCTTCCTCTTTCCTTTTTATCTGAAGCCTTGTGGTCTCCTTTCGTCTTTTCTTTCTTCTCATTTTCCTTGTCCTCTTTGACATGTCCATCTCCCATGTTGAGGCTCCTCTGAGGGCTCCGTGAAGTTGAGCGTTTCATGCGCTCAGCCCACTCCATAGGGATGTTCCCCAGGGACTTGCTGGTGGTTTTGTCATCATCATGAAGACCAACTTTTTGTTCTATTAGATTCTCTTTTTTTGATATATCATTCTTCCAGTTCTGACTCAAAGTGGGTGGGGTTAACTTTTGTCTGTTGGGAAGCCTGGGACGTTCCCCCGAGTAGCTCCTGCTGTGAGAGATTCCTGTGGTCTTTGTTTTGGGTTTCTTCTCCTTGTTCTGACTATCTTTGCCTTCGCAGTCCCTCCTCTTTCTCTCTGTGCTGGAGTGACTTGGGCTTGCACTTTCACGCCGGGAGCTTTCAGCTCTTCTGCGGTCTAGTGAATGGCTCCTGTTAATGTCACTTTTTGGCTGACGTTCAGAGGTCTTGCTTCTAAGCGAACCTGAACGCTTACGGTCCAGAGAGGATGTCCATTTTGTGGAGTCCCCACCCCGACTACAGGGGCGATCCAAAGCAGAACTACTACCACCACCGCTACTAAGCCTACTATTACTGGAGCAGCTACTGCTGCTACTTACACTGCTACTTCCACTGAGCCTACTGCTACTCCGGCTGTATGGTGGTGCCCGAGGGACTTCAGGGGGCTTACCACAAACTTTCTGACCTCTGAGTCGGAGGTCAGACTGGTCAGAAAACTGTACTTTGTGGTCCCCCTTGCGGCCACTCTTGACAGGAGAGTTGGACCGTGAGGGAACTTTGGGTAACTTTTCCATCATGTATAACACAAGGATATTTTAAAGTGACCATAACATCTAAATAAAATTATAAAAATAAAACATCTATAAAGAACTTATAGAAGACAAAAGTTGACTAGATTCATAAAACTTTGAATTTTTTCTACAAACCATAAAACAACCAAACACACATAAAGGAATGCTCAACAATAAGAATGTAGGGAGGAAGGAGATATGAGTAAAAGAAAAAAAGAAAAAAAAAGGAAAAAAATATATGAGAAGGGGATGATTAATAAATAAACAAACAAACACAAAAAAACTTTTGACAAGAACACTACATCCAATCACAACAAATAGCGAAGAGCAACAAAAGTTCAGAGTACAATAAAAAAAGGGGAGTGGCGAGAGCAACCCAACGAGCGCGAGGTATCTTTCCTCGATGCTTGGTCCAGACACTTGAGGTTACTGGGCTGGGAATGATTCAGTTTCAGGATGACAATCCAGTGTAGAGAGTAGGGAGGGGGGGGGGGATGGGGTAGAAGGGAGGATGTTACCGAGGTTGACAAGGTTTGCCTGGAGGGAAAGGAAGGGTCGTCGGGAAGTGACTAGGTTGGGTGTTCCTTCTGGGAGTTCATCGTCCTTGGCACGTCCGCAGCTCCAAGGCGATGAAGGGTCAGCTGGGAGAATGGGGTTTTCTCATCTATTATTTATGAAGGGCATTCCTAGGTGGAGACCCTGCAGGAAGGGGAGAGAAAAATATTAATATTTCAGTAAGACTTCATTTTCTGGATATAATAAAAATCAGAGGAAGAGAAACATTTTCTTAAAGAAGTAAAAGAATGAAAAGAGAAGGACAAATATCACTTTATAAAGTGTTATTCTTTATCTACATCTACCATAGGCCTCTGTGGATCAGAATGATTTCTTCTGGGTGGATAACGATGGGCTTGAAATGCAACAAAAACTGCACTGAAAAATGATCAGCAATATAAACATGCTTTGCCCTTTTTTAACACACATACACAAACAAACAAACACACACACACACACACACACACACACACACACACACACACACACACACACACACACACACACACACACACACACACACACACACACACACACACACACACACACTTTCTTTATGAAAGACAAATGAGCACAGTAATTAGAGGCAAGCATTCTACATGGCGATGAGTAACCAGCGGAGTGCCTCAAACATCAGTGCTGGGGCTAATCATGTTTACGATTTTCGTCAATGATTTAGAGTCAAACATAAGCCCAGTTAATTATTTGAATATGTTTGCAGATGACGCAAAGATAAAAAAAAGGATAATAGACAACACCTCATGCCAATGCCTCCAAAGTGACATTGAGAACTTATTCACGTGGAGTTGTACATGGAAAATAGAATTCAATACCAATAAATGCCACACAGTCAGGTTTGGAGAAA
>NC_091576.1:5492539-5495039 GCF_042767895.1 Penaeus vannamei
AGAGAGAGAAAAAAAAAAATTCTACCTGCAAATATTTCTCCCCAAGTAATCCAGCGGTAACACATTTTTTATACAGATATCAACATCTCAAGGTAGATAACCCTATTTCAAGCAACCCATTTCACTAATCTAATAACCTAATCAAAGCTTTTATCAATGAATCAATAAAGCAGGGTAAAATATCATCATCAGAACACGTCACACAACTATCAATGGATCATCATTTTGCTTATTTGGGGTTGTAAAGTGAAAAGGCCAAATTGTTACATTACCACTATTTTGACAAACTATGTTATCAGCAATGAGAAAGTGGCCTTGTGCCGGGGTTCCGCCGTGGGATTCCTGTGGTGCAATGTGCTGCTGCTTCTCTTCACTGACCCATATATATATGCGATGCTGTCTGCTTTTTTCTAATTCCCACAATTATGTTATTTTTGCATGAAATCAGAAAAATTCTGAACCTTATTTTCTTCCAATACATTGAATTTACTATTTCACTCCTGTACATTATGTCAAAATTATTGTATATCAGTTTTATTACTAGTCATTTAGCTTCAGCCATATATCAAAATTGTTTGTCTATAGTTTTCTTTCTTTGGACTGATATGTAATCTACCTTTTTACTTCATAACATTCCAGTAAAGATAGTATTCAATCACTTGACCTAAATGAAAAAGTAATCTTAGGAAGCTAAACTCAACAATAGACATGTTAAAACTATTGAATATCCCACTTGTTATGGATAGTTATGGATGTCTAACTATCCATAACAAGTGGGATATTCAAATGACAATACTGGCTCAAGAAAGGTATACATAAATTCAAAGTTCAAAACTGCAATACCATTACATTCTGAACTGAATTAATTTATCAATTACAGAATAAGATAGATATTCACTGTATCTTCATTTAAACCATAAATATTTCTTTTGCACTGATTAAAACTTAAAAATCTGAATCAAACCTTTATAATACAGCATAAAAGTTAAGTTCTAAAACTTGTCAGCCAAACAATATCTACTAAGAATAGAGAGAGAAAAAAAAAGAAAAAACTTACGGCCTACAGCTATTAACTACAGGATACCAAATAGTATGAAGCTCAATCTGTTCACATAACCAGACTAATGTTTTGCATATCTCTTCTTATAACTCCTTATTCTTAATTCAGAAACTATTCGGAATAAGACCAGATGAATTAGTGCTATGGCCTACATGTTCTCCTGCAATGCTGATAATCATCTCCATTATATGCCTGATAAGCTAGAGCTTCGACTAATTTATTTGATAATACATTACTAGGAAGATCTATAACCTCTGTCTGGCCAGAATATGTCGCAGAGATTTATTTGCCTTTGCCGGACTGCAATCACTTCTCTGGACTTAACCATGTGTGTATAGATTTGCTGATTTTCATGAGTGATTCTGTACTTATCTTTACGTAGTTGTCTTAAACATTATGTTTGACCAATACCTTAGTTTTCTCCTTTCCTTAGCCCTGTTCTAAATATTTATCTTTCATTCTGCACTGAATAACAATTGCAAAGTTAAAAGGGAATGTGCAGTTTATACCCCAGTCCATTTTCATTTCACAGGCATCTTTGATATTCTACCAAAAACAGCGCAGAACACCCATTCGGCCTTTTTCTCCTCAACAGGAATTGTTATTTGAAATCTGTACTTTTAATGATAGCCTCTACCTCTAACCCATAAAAAGTAATAAATCTTAACTTTGTGCACTGTAGCAGGCTAATGCATCATTCTAACATAAAAAAAAAAAATGTTTCTTGGAATGGGTAAACTTTTCAGTCCTTACAACAAAATACTGCAGAAGAGTGGACTAAGAAAATAACTAATTCCAGAGTGTAAAATCTTTGTGCTACTAAATTCTAAAAATTCAACCTCATTGTGTTCAATGAATGACATAAACTGAACAAAATCTACTCGTAACATACAAAGTCCTACCTTGGACAAAGTTCAGTAAAATAAATACACTTGCACTTTTATGTCATCTTGAAAAAAACATTTAAGAACTTTCTTTCAGAAGAGAATCCCACAAAATCACTGTAACCTTTCTTCCATGGAATATCACTTTGTATGAATTTCAATGAATGAACACAACACGTCACATCAACACAGTAAACTTTGCAAAAACTGCAAGAGGGCGGATTTTCACACGACAGATCGGAGAAATGTCAAATTCCGGTCCTTTTACCTCTGACCGCAATAAGCCGCTCGACAATTCTCCTTCATTAACAGCAAAAAACAGATATTCCAGTCCACAGCCAGCCACCAGACAAGACCCGTCCCGCGTGCACCCTAAAAACCCAACCCAACTCGCCTTTTAAAAACCATCTGGGCAAAAATAGCAAAACCCGACCTCGCTCGCCCAGCCACAACCCCTCAACCTTCACACGATCATTTCACCTTTTCCTTTTCACCTCTCGCGCTTGTTTCGCACACGATATCACAAACGGTACAATCAAACACACATTTCCACACT
>NC_091576.1:5532539-5540039 GCF_042767895.1 Penaeus vannamei
TTAATTTAAACATATTAATTTAAACATATTAATTTAAACATACTAATTTAAACATATTAATTTAAACATATTAATTTAAACATATTAATTTAAACATATTAATTTAAACATATTAATTTAAACTAATCATCTTTAAACCATCAAATCATTATAATCGCCCCAATTAGTCATATTTCATACACCAAGAACGACACCCGTAGTTCCCCCCCCCCCCCCACTGTCTTGCTGTCGGATTTTTTAAAAATAAATAATAGTAACATTTAATAAACAATAGTAATACTTAATAAAAAAAACTAGTAACATTTAATAAATAATAGTAATATTTAATATATAATAGTAATATTTAATAAATAATAGTAATATCTAATAAATAATAGTAATATTTAATAAATAATAGTAATATCTAATAAACAATAGTAACATTTAATAAACAATAGTAATACTTAATAAAAAAAACTAGTAACAGTTAATAAACAATAGTAATATTTAATAAACAATAGTAATATTTAATAAATAATAGTAATATTTAATAAATAATAGTAATATTTAATAAATAATAGTAATATTTAATAAATAATAGTAATATCTAATAAACAATAGTAATATTTAATAAATAATAGTAATATTTAATAAATAATAGTAATATTTAATAAATAATAGTAATATTTAATAAATAATAGTAATATTTAATAAATAATAGTAATATTTAATAAATAATAAGTAATATTTAATAAATAATTGTAATATTTAATAAATAATAGTAATATTTAATATATAATAGTAATATTTAATAGATAATAGTAATATTTAATAAATGATAGTAATATTTGATAAATAATACTAATACTTAATAAATAATAGTAATATTTAGTAAATAATAGTAATATTTAATAAATAATAGTAATATTTAATAAATAATAGTAATATAAAATAAATAATAGTAATATTTAATAAATAATAGTAATATTTAATAAATAACTAGTAACAGTTAATAAATAATAGTAATATTTAACAAATAATAGTAATATTTAATAAGTAATAGTAATATCTAATAAATAATAGTAATATTTAATAAATAATAGTAATATCTAATAAACAATAGTAATATTTAATAAATAATAGTAATATCTAATAAACAATAGTAATATCTAATAAATAACTAGTAACAGTTAATAAAAGCACTAGCAATGATAATAGTAATATTTAATAAATAACTAGTAACAGTTAATAAACAATAGTAACAGTTAATAAATAATAGTAATATCTAATAAATAACAGTAATATTTAATAAATAATAGTAACATCTAATAAATAACTAGTAACAGTTAATAGATAATAGTAATATTCAATAAACAACAGTAATATTTAATAAATAATAGTAATATCTAATAAATAACTAGCAACAGTTAATAAATGCACTAGCAATGATAATAGTAATATCTAATAAATAATAGTAATATTTAATAAATAATAGTAATATCTAATAAATAATAGTAATATCTAATAAACAACAGTAATATCTAATAAATAATAGTAATATCTAATAAATAACTAGTAACAGTTAATAAAAGCGCTAGTAATTTCAAAAGCAGCCCGCCTCTAACTTTCCCCGGTCCGCTATTACACAACCGGCGCCTCTAGCCTCCCTCGCTACCGGGTCTCGGATAATTAACACCAATTAATAGATAGATAATTGATAATTAATTGTTCGATAGATAATTAATAATTAATTGTTCGATAGATAATTAATACCATTAATAGATAGATAATTAATAATTAATTGTTCGATAGATAATTATTAATTAATTGTTCGACAGATAATTGATAATTAATTGTTCGATAGATAATTGATAATTAATTGTTCCATAGATAATTAATAATTAATTGTTCGATAGATAATTAATAACAATTAATAGATAGATAATTAATAATTAATTGTTCGATAGATAATTAGTAATTAATTGTTCGATAGATAATTAATACCATTAATAGATAGACAATTAATACCATTAATAGATAGATAATTAATAATTAATTGTTCGATAGATAATTAATAATTAATTGTTCGATAGATAATTAATAATTAATTGTTCGATAGATAATTAATAATTAATTGTTCGATAGATAATTAATACCATTAATAGATAGATGATTGATAATTAATTGTTCGACAGATAATTAATACCATTAATAGATAGATAATTAATAATTAATTGTTCGATAGATAATTAATAATTAATTGTTCGATAGATAATTAATAATTAATTGTTCGATAGATAATTAATAATTAATTGTTCGATAGATAATTAATAATTAATTGTTCGATAGATAATTAATAATTAATTGTTCGATAGATAATTAATACCATTAATAGATAGATAATTAATAATTAATTGTTCGATAGATAATTAATACCATTAATAGATAGATAATTAATAATTAATTGTTCGATAGACAATTAATACCAATTAATAGATAGATAATTAATAATTAATTGTTCGATAGATAATTAATACCAATTAATAGATAGATAATTAATAATTAATTGTTCGATAGATAATTAATAATTAATTGTTCGATAGATAATTAATACCAATTAATAGATAGATAATTAATAATTAATTGTTCGATAGACAATTAATACCATTAATAGATAGATAATTGATAATTAATTGTTCGATAAATAATTAATAATTAATTGTTCGATAGATAATTAATAATTAATTGTTCGATAGATAATGAATAATTAATTGTTCGATAGATAATTAATAATTAATTGTTCGATAGATAATTAATAATTGATTGTTCGATAGATAATTAATAATTAATTGTTCGATAGATAATTAATAATTAATTGTTCGATAGATAATTAATAATTAATTGTTCGATAGATAATTAATAATTGATTGTTCGATAGATAATTAATAATTAATTGTTCGATAGATAATGAATAATTAATTGTTCGATAGATAATTAATAATTAATTGTTCGATAGATAATTAATAATTGATTGTTCGATAGATAATTAATAATTAATTGTTCGATAGATAATTAATACCAATTAATAGATAGATAATTAATAATTAATTGTTCGATAGATAATTAATAATTAATTGTTCAATAGATAATTGATAATTAATTGTTCGATAGACAATTAATACCATTAATAGATAGATAATTGATAATTAATTGTTCGGTAGATAATTAATAATTAATTGTTCGATTGATAATTAATAATTAATTGTTCGATAGATAATTAAAAAGTAATTGTCCGATAGATAATTAATAATTAATTGTTCGATAGATAATTAATAATTAATTGCTCGATAGATAATTAATACTATTAATAGATAGATGATTAATAATTAATTGTTCGATAGACAATTAATACCATTAATAGATAGATGATTGATAATTAATCGTTCGATAGATAATGAATAATTAATAACATATAATAATATAATAACAATATATAATAATAATAATATATAAGTAATATAACCTTTCGACTTTTACATCTCTTCTGGCACGGCCCGAGAGCTGGTTCCCCTTCATACGCTGGCACTTCTTATTGGCCAGCGACATGTCTCGAACATGTCTTCGCCGAGGCTCAACTGGACTGGCGTTACCCACCCAGTTCGCCGGACCCAGTTCGCCGTACCCAGTTCACCGTACCCAGGGATGTGTCACGGCCTTTAGCGACGGCGCGGCGCAGAACAGTGCCAGTGCCCCGTCCAGACGCTCTCGCATATTCTGCCATTCTCTCTTTCTCTCTCTTTCTTTCTCTCTCTCTCTTTTTTTTCTCTCTCTTTCTTTCTCTTTGTTTCTCTCTGTTTATCTGTTTCGCTCTCTCTCTTTCTCTCTCTCTCTCTCTCTCTCTTTCTCCTCTCTCCGTTTCCCCCCCCCCTCTCTCTCTCTCTCTCTTTCATTTTCTTGCTCTTTCTCTCTATCTCCATCTATTTGTCTGTACGTATGAAAGTATATATTTGTGTCTTGTGTGTGTGTCTTTTCCTGTGTACCATTCTTTCATAAATTTTCTCTCTTCTCCTCTCACTTATTATCTGCTTTAGTGCTCTTTCTTCTCTTTGCCTTTTCTTTTCCTTCATCTCCTTGGAACATTTCCCTTCCTTTATGCTTCCTTCCTGACTTCTCTCTCCTCCACATGATCTTTTTCCTTCGCTCTTTCATTCATTTGCCTTTCCTTCTCCTTCAGTTCCCTCCCCCCCTCTCTTTCTTATATACTTCCTTCCAAACTTCTCTCTCCTCCTCATTATCTTCTTCCTTCGCTCCCCCTCTCTTCCTCATTCACCCCCTCTCATCATTATCGTCTATTCCGACTGCTTTTTCGAGTCGGTTTGTTAAAATTGTGCCAGGCCCGACCCAATCAATTTTCATAAATACAGATGCAGGAATAAAGCCATATCTGTCTAAATATCTGATAGATATACATTTAACCATCTATTTGCCTGGTTGATATGCATGTCTAGACTGATAAATATGCATTTATTTCTTTATTTATGCAAGTATACGAATATTATTTGGGTCGGACCTCGCACAATTCAAACAAACCTGCCGATAGAGGTTAATGGCAATAATGAGGGGCGTGTTAAGAGCAAACAAAACATGTATGGGACGTGTAAGGCACGATGTGGAAAGAAAAAGATAACGCCAATCAAGCCAAAACGAAAGAGAAACGCGAGAAAAGGTAAGACAAACAACAGGATGGAAAAATAAACAAGAGAAGAAATAAAAGAAAATCTCCTCCAGCCATTCTGGATTATTAAGAGTTTACCGTCTCGAATTTCCACGCAGAGAAGTTGAGACACGCCATTCTTTTAAAACGTGTTGAGTCCTTTTCTCTATTCAATTGGCAATCAATATTTCTTGGAAATGACTCAACAGGTCTGTGTTTCATTAACTTCACCCGAGAACGTGTCTGCGTGTGCAATTACTGCTTGCGTGCGTTAGATATGAAGGATTGTTTGCACGCGTGCGTTGGCATGAGAACGTATGCATGTACTGTGTGCGTGCGTATGTACAGATTCCAGCTGATAACAGAATTAACAGAAAGAAATACTTCGAGACACCACCGTCTGTAGAGATGTATGATACTTTTGAGTGTTCGTAACGGAATATTTTTCTCTAAAAAAGATGCACTAGATTGGGTAAAGAGAAAGGAGAGAGAGAGAGACAGAGACAGAGACAGAGAGAGAGAGAGACAGACCGACAGACAGAGAGAGAGACAGAGACAGAGAGAGAGAGAGAGAGAGAGAGAGAGAGAGAGAGAGAGAAAGAGAGAGAGAGAGAAAGAAAGAAAGAAAGAGACAGAGAGACAGACAGACAGGCAGATAGATAGATAAATAGAGAGAGTGCGTGTGTGTTTGTCGGTGTGCATTTGTATGTGAGTGTTTTGTACCCTTCTGTATGCGTGTAAAACGTACCTCTACATGAACTTTATGCATATAAATAATTTTCCAAGCTCGTAACTTCACACATACGTAAACAAACACCAATTTAACTACATTCACAATCAGAACAACATCCATAGTATAATAACTCAGCACACACGCCCCCGGCACTCCGAATTTTCGAAGAAATGCACAAAACAAAACAAAATATATAAAAATAAAAGAAAATCATGTCATGAAGCATTATATATGAAGACTTCATCTCTAAAAAAAATGTCTGAGTTGCTGCAGATACGAGACAGTGTCACGAAATATCGAATTTATTCCCTTTTTTACAGAAAAAAAAAAAAAGAAATAGAGAGTGCGAGACCAAATTATCTTTTAAAAGAGGAGGAAAAAAAAGAAATAGAGAGTGCGAGACCAAATTATCTTTTAAAAGAAACAGATGAAGAAGAAAATAAGAAAACGGAATAGAAGAAGAAGAGAACAAGAAAAGGAGAACAAAAAACGAAAGTAAGAGAATGTGAATAATAATAACTAAAGAAACAGATGAAGAAGAATACAAGAAGAATAAAAGAAGAAGAGGCCAAGAAGAGGAGAACAAATAACGAAAGTAAGAGAATGAGAATAATAATAACTAAAGAAACAGATGAAGAAGAAAATGAAAATAAGAAAATGGAATAAAAGAAGAAAACAAGGAGAACAAAAAACGAAAGTAAGAGAATGAGAATAATAGTAACTAAAGAAACAGATGAAGAAGAAAATAAGAAAACGGAATAAAAGAAGAGAAAAAGAAGAGAACAAATAACGAAAGTATGAGAATGAGAATAATAATAATTAAAGGAACAGATGAAGAAGAAAATAAGAAAAGGGAATAAAAGAACAGAACAAGAAGAGGAACGCAAAAAACGAAAGTAAGAGAATGGGAATAATAATAACTAAAGAAACAGATGAAGAAGAAAACAAGAATAATAAAAGAAGACGAGAACAAGAAGAGGAGAACAAATAACGAAAGTAAGAGAATGAGAATAATAATAACTAAAGAAACAGATGAAGAAGAAAATAAGAAAACGGAATAAAAGAAGAGAACAAGAAGAGGAGAACAAATAACGAAAGTAAGAGAATGAGAATAATAATAACTAAAGAAACAGATGAAGAAGAAAACAAGAAGAATAAAAGAAGAAGAGGCCAAGAAGAGGAGAACAAATAACGAAAGTAAGAAAATGAGAATAATAATATCTAAAGAAACAGACGAAGAATAAAAGAAGAGGAGAACAAAAAACGAAAGTAAGAGAATGAGAATAATAATAACTAAAGAAACAGATGAAGAAGAAAATGAAAATAAGAAAATGGAATAAAAGAAGAGGAGAACAAATAACGAAAGTAAGAGAATGAGAATAATAATAACTAAAGAAACAGATGAAGAAGAAAATAAGAAAATGGAATAAAAGAAGAGGAGAACAAATAACGAAAGTAAGAGAATGAGAATAATAATAACTAAAGAAACAGATGAAGAAGAAAATATGAAAATGGAATAAAAGAAGAGAACAAATAACGAAAGTAAGAGAATGAGAATAATAATAACTAAAGAAACAGATGAAGAAGAAAATAAGAAAATGGAATAAAAGAACAGAACAAGAAGAGAACAAAAAACGAAAGTAAGAGAATGAGAATAATAATAACTAAAGAAACAGACGAAGAAGAAAACAAGAAGAATAAAAGAAGAAGAGAACAAAAAAAAACGAAAGTAAGTGAATGACAATAATAATGATAATAACACGATAATAATAATAATAATGATAATAACACGTTAATAATAATAATAATGATAATAACACGATAACAACAATAATAATGATAATAACACGTTAATAATAATAATAATGATAATAACACGTTAATAATAATAATAATGATAATAACACGTTAATAATAATGAGGATAATAACACGATAATAATAATAATAATAATAATAATAATAATAAGAAGAAGAACACGTTAGCCAAAGACACGTGACCAGATACACAGAACCGAACCCAAGCCTTTTCCTTTCGTGTGACAAGCGAGGAATAACAATCAACAATGGCCCTA
>NC_091576.1:5545039-5555039 GCF_042767895.1 Penaeus vannamei
TTCTCTCTCTCTCTCAATCTTTCTCTTATCCGTCTTTCTCTCTCTCTCTCAATCTTTCTCTTATCCGTCTTTCTCTCTCTCTCTCAATCTTTCTCTTATCCGTCTTTCTCTCTCTCTCTCGATCTTTCTCTTCTCCGTCTTTCTCCCTCTCTCTCAATCTTTCTCTTATCCGTCTTTCTCTCTCTCTCTCAATCGTTCTCTTATCCGTCTTTCTCTCTCTCTCTCAATCTTTCTCTTATCCGTCTTTCTCTCTCTCTCTCAATCTTTCTCTTATCCGTCTTTCTCTCTCTCTCTCGATCTTTCTCTTATCCGTCTTTCTCTCTCTCTCTCAATCTTTCTCTTATCCGTCTTTCTCTCTCTCTCTCAATCGTTCTCTTATCCGTCTTTCTCTCTCTCTCTCTCAATCTTTCTCTTATCCGTCTTTCTCTCTCTCTCTCAATCTTTCTCCTATCCGTCTTTCTCTCTCTCTCTCAATCTTTCTCTTATCCGTCTTTCTCTCTCTCTCTCAATCTTTCTCTTATCCGTCTTTCTCTCTCTCTCTCTCTCAATCTTTCTCTTATCCGTCTTTCTCTCTCTCGTTCGTTCTGTCTCATTATTTTTTTTTAAATTCTCTCTCTGCTTATTTTGACTCTGGTTACATCGTGGATATGGCGATGTTGGTCAGTGTTTTTGAATCATTGATGTTGCCTGTTAGTAATTTCTCCAGCCGTGATACAGATATAAGAGAGAGAGAGAGAGAGAGAGAGAGAGAGAGAGAGAGAGAGAGAGAGAGAGAGAGAGAGAGAGAGAGAGAGAGAGAGAGAGAGGAAGGGAGGGAGGGAATATCCTTGAATATCTGCAGATCAGACAAAAAAAGGTTTTGAAGGTTTTATTGCAGAAGTTACGAGTTCATGCTGATCGCTACATACTTTGGAAATGAGTGTGCAGCCTCTAGGTTCTGTACATAACGATGTTTTGCTGTACAGAATAATAACATCTGTATGCCGCGTCAGTGTCTTCGATAATCTCTTTATACATGCATCAAAATCCTTGGTAATCTTTAAATATTCCATGTCTAAAGCCTTGGTGGACTGTAAATCTTGTGTCAAAAGCCTTGATGATCTCAAATAAACTATATTTACTTTTTAGATCGTTTCGGACGCACATCATTTTGCCGCAACCGAATATTTTACGCTCGGGTCTTTTTTTAATCAGTAACCGACCCTTCCTTTTATTAATAAGTAATTGAAAGTGTAATCCAGGGAAGCAATGGAACTCAGAGATCGATCTGTATTGATTCTTATTCCCAAAATATCGGCAGTAAATCGGTTGATTCTTTTGACCAGATTCCTGAAAATTACTTTTTTTTTACACGACGTGGTGTGATATTTATAGATATATACAATTATCATGATCAATTAATAAAGGTTAAATATGCCCATCGCTAATTACTTTTCTATCCATGTTCCTGTACACCCAAACTGCACATGAATACAGTAATTTAGTGATGTAGCAGCACTTGCTTGCGTAAGTTCGTGACCCAGTACCACGCCCACTCTCCACCTCCGACACACGTACCCACTTTCCGCCCTCAACGCCCTCGCCGCCCCTCGCCCGTCACAACAAACCCAGATGCCCAAGTCCGCCCAGATAGGCGTAGGTTGAACAAGGTCACGTGATGCGGGAAATGTGGGTCAGAGATGTGTGCTCATGACGTCACCAACGTCCGTGCCATCTGGTGGGCTTTTGCCGCATTAAACCCTCGAGCATCTTGAGCAGGACTCCCTCTTCACGCAGGTAGGCCTATATTCAGCTTCTGCTTGAGAGGCACGTGCAGGCAGTTAAATCGCACACACACACACACACACACACACACACACATACACACACACACACACACACACACACACACACACACACACACACACACACACACACACACACACACACACACACACACACACACATACATATGTGTGTGTGTGTTTGTGTTATCTTTTTTGTATATATATATATATATATATATATATATATATATATATATATATATATATACCTAATTATCCATCTATGACGTTTTGATGCCATATCGCCATCAGAAATTCCCGATTCAAATCTCCCGCGAGGCCGACCGGAGATTCCTTCAGATCCCTTCAAAGAGACAAACAAAGGACCCGTACGGTTTGCAGGACTCACGATGATGGTCTTCCAGGACGCTGCCGATTCGCCTCCGGAATTGATCGCAACGCCATGCCACAGCCGCGTCGACGCCAAGGGGGTGGGGGGTGGGGGGGGGGGGGGGGGGGGTGGGGGGGGAGCGTTCGTTAAGGCTGACAGACAGACGGATTGCTTCTGGCGAGGGGCCGTCCCGTGGGTCACTGGGGTCTGTCTGCATTTATGTCTGTTCATATACGCAAACGCACACCTGCACCAACTCACCCACACACGTATATGTATATATATATATATATATATATATATATATATATATATATACATATATATATATATATATATATGTATATATATATATATACATATATATATATATATATATATATATATATGTATATATATATATATATATATATATATATATATACATACATACACACACACACACACAGACACACACACACACACACACACACACACACACACACACACACATATATATATATGTATATATATATATATATATATATATATATATATATATATATACGCACACACACACACACACACACACACACACACACACACACACACACACACACACACACACACACACACACATACATACATACATACATATATATATATATATATATATATATATATATATATATGGTAGATATACATTTATGTATATATCTATATTGACCAAACAGAGAGAAAGAGAGGGAGGGAGAGAGAGAGAGAGAGAGCAGAGAGAGAGAGAGAGAGAGAGAGAGAGAGAGAGAGAGACAGACAGACAGAGAGAGAGAGAGAGAGAGAGAGAGAGAGAGAGAGAGAGAGAGAGAGACAGAGACAGAGAGAGAGAGAGATAGAGAGAGAGAATAATGACTAAAAATAGACACGCAAAATACTATTTTTATTCTGATTTATCCTCAGTTTCGCGCCATTAAACAGTTCTGCAAATTATCTCTCTGGAAGTATCTGGAGTCTGTCTCTCATCAGCTGGTTCATTTACTCTTTTTTTATCTATATTTACTACACATTTCTTTTACTGTTTTTGATGAGGATGATAAATGAGAATGAGAATGTATAATAATAATAATATTTTAAATGATTACGGTAAACATTATCATCATCATTATATAAAATCAGCATCACTATTATCATTGTAATTATTATTATAATTATCATTATTATCATTGTCATCATTATCCTTGTTATCATTATCATTATTACAATTATTTTTATCATTATCATCATCGATGTTATAATCACCATTATTATTATTATTATTGTTATTCTCATTATCATTATTTTCGCTATTATTGTTACCATTATAATTATCACTATAACTATTATCATTATCATTGTTTTTATTAGTCTTATCAATACAAGTTTCATTATCATTATTACTATCATTATCATTATCATTATCATTATCATTATCATTATTACTATTATTAGCATTATTATTATTGTTATTATTATTATTAGCATTATCATCCTCATTCACATTATCATTATCATTAATATCATTATTATATTTTTTATCATCATCCTTATCAAAAGCAGTAGCGGTAGTATTATAATCATTATCATTATCATTACAACCAGAGAGAGAGAGAGAGAGAGAGAGAGAGAGAGAGAGAGAGAGAGAGAGAGAGAGAGAGAGAGAGAGAGAGAGAGAGAGAAAGTGAAGGGAAGAGAGAGAGAGAGAGAGAGAGAGAGAGAGAGAGAGAGAGAGAGAGAGAGAGAGACAGAGAGAGAGAGAGAGAGAAACTGAGAGAGAGAGAGAGAGAGAGAGAAAGAAAGTGAAGGGAAGACAGAACGAGGGAGAGAGAGAAAGAGAGAGAGAGAGAGAGAGAGAGAGAGAGAGAGAGAGAGAGAGAGAGAGAGAGAGAGAGAGAGAAAGAGAAAGAGAAAAGGGAAAAAGAATAAGAGAGAAAACTAGAATAAAAAAAGACATAGCAAGATAGGAAAGAAATAAAAAAAAAAAATAAAAAAAAATAGGAAGGGAGGGAGGGAGGGAGGGAGGTATCTGCCCATCCTGAGATAAGCAAATATAGACTTAACGTAAAATGGTTGCCAAGTCGATCTGTTAACGACAAGTACAAAGACTATAAACACAAATTTCATTTTTTTTTTTTATATTCCTCCTCACAGGATACAAGACATGGCTGATTTCCCGCTATGCACAATATTGCTGATTCTGACTCTGTTGCAAAGAAAACTTGTTATTTCGACCACGTTCATGTTGACCGGCCGCTACGGTTGCCAAGTCTGCTATTAATTGGTCTATTATGGCTTGATGATGATAATGGTGATAATTATAGTCATATTTCAGAAATTGTAGTAATAAAGGCAGTAATTCAATATTGATATAATTGTCTTGGGAAACATAATAATGATTGTCGTGATAATGGTTATGATGACGATGGTTGATGATGATGATTAATGATAATGATGATGAATGATAATAATCTAATGATAATAACAACCACAATGATATTGATATTAATGCTACTGTTACCTTTGATGCCATTACTACTATAAATAATGATAATAATGATCATAATTAAAACAGATAATCCTAATGATCATAATAAAACAAATAATCCTAATGACCATAACATCATAATTATGAAGAAAACGAAGAAGGGAAGGCGGTAATAACAAAAAAACAATAATAACAAGACTAACAGAAACGATGATAATATGAAACCAATAGTATCAACAACTTTAATAATTCCTTGAGAAAAGAGAATTCACAAATCATTGTTTTTTTTGTTTTTTTCTTTTGCAATATCCCGCAGAAGAAGAAGGGGAAACACCGGTGTATTATTTACAAAACAAGGGAGGTTATGAAATACGTTTAAACTCTCCATTCTCCTGATCCCGGATTCGTGTTTCATCACAAAGGCCAGTTGAAGTTTCCCGCTTTTGGGACACGTGGTTTCGAAGCCAGAAGTTTTCTTCTCTCTCTCTCTCTCTCTCTTTCTCTTTCTTTCGTTTTTTTTTTTTTTTTTTTTACTTCTCTTTCATTCTTTTCTTTTGATTTTCTCTTGAATGATTTCTTTCTTCTTTTGTCTGTCTGTCTCTCTCTCTCTCTCTCTCTTTCTTTCGTTTTTTTTTTTTCTCGATTTCTCTTTCTTTCTTTTTCTCTTGATTTTCTCTTGAGTTCTTTCTTTCTTCTGTCTGTCTCTGTCTCTCTGTCTCTGTCTCTCTCTCTTTCTCTTTCTTTCGTTTTTTTTCGATTTCTCTTTCTTTCTTTTACTCTTGATTTTCTCTTGAATGATTTCTTTCTTCTGTCTGTCTGTCTCTGTCTGTCTCTCTGTCTCTCTCTCTCTCTCTCTCTCTCTCTTTCGTTTTTTTTTTCGATTTTTGTTTCTTTCTTTTACTCTTGATTTTCTCTTGAATGATTTCTTTCTTCTCTGTCTCTGTCTGTCTCTGTCTCTCTCGGTCTCTCTCTCTCTCTCTCGCTCTTTCGTTTTTTTTTTTGATTTCTCTTTCTTTCTTTTACTCTTGATTTTCTCTTGAATGATTTCTTTCTTCTCTGTCTGTCTGTCTGTCTCTGTCTGTCTGTCTCTCTCTCTCTCTCTTTCGTTTTTTTTTTGATTTCTCTTTCTTTCTTTTACTCTTGATTTTCTCTTGAATGATTTCTTTCTCCTCTCTCTGTATCTGTCTGTCTGTCTCTGTCTGTCTGTCTGTCTGTCTCTCTCTATATCTGTCTGTCTCTCTCTCTCTCTCTCTCTCTCTCTCTCCCTCTCTCTCTCCCTCTCTCCCTCCCTCTCTCCCTCTTTCTCCCATTTTCTCTCTCCCATTGGCAGTTATGTTCCTGGAAGGTAAGATAAGGTAAAAAAAGATAACATTATTGAATTATGTTATTTTTTTTTAGAGGACTAATTAGTTCCTATTGAGATTTGTTCGTTCTCACTTTATTCGCTTAGTCAGCGGTCGAAAGAGAGAACTGTGAGGTAAGTTGGTATATCTGGGTCTTAGTCAGCAGCTGTTTTTTTTTTCCCGACTGCAGCAAACAAAACATTTCCGTGAATGTGTGATTCTTATAACTAACCATTATGACCTCGTAACCGGAAAGAGCAGGTCGTGGGCGTCGGCGGAGGGGTCGTGGGCGTCGAAGTAGCCCTGGAGGGAGAGGAAGGGGGGGTAGGGGTAGGATCTTCGAGAGAGAGGGGAGAAGGGGGAGGGGTCACTCAACGGGTCATAAGTTTGGGGGAAAAAAATTGCATGAAAGTGAACTGCAATGTAAGGGATATTTCACTTTTTTTTGGGGGGGATATATAGTGTCCACACAAAAGCAAGCACACACGCAGACATACATCCACACGCATGTATGTATGTATATGTACACATATACATGAATGTGTGGAGAGATACGGGCAGACTTCCAGAATATCGAAACCAAGATGACAGCGCCCCTGCAAGCGCCATTGTGAAACCCGCCGAAGGTCGCCAGCGCTGTGTCAGCACAGGTGAGACGCCATGCTGCTGCCACTTCGTAAACATCACGAAGCCTTAAGCTGCGGGATATCAACAAGGCTTTCCCAAACAGCCCTCGGAGACCCCTTCGCGCGAACGGTGCCTGACGCGGCCTCTTCGCAGTCTGCAGCCGATTGCACGCAGGTCCTGGTGCAACAGCCTCAGCCTCTGCATCGTCCAGCGCAACGATGGTGTCGACTTCGGCGCTGCTTCTGATCCTGGCGCTGGTGCTGCCTGCCTGGGGGGCGCCGTCGCAGGAGACGTGCAACACCAGCCACTTCAGATTCGCTTTAGTGTGTTCCATAGTGAGTGTCAGCTTCTGCCGAGGCGGGAGGCGAGTGTTAGACTCAGTGGCCACCCGTGTGAGTTCGTGGCTCCGAACTTGTTCAAGTAATTCCACAATGAACGAAGAAGGAACGTGTTCAAGTAATTCCACAATACAAAAGATTCTCAGAGTTCCTTGTGTGAGAGCCAGACCTTCATTGCAGATCCTTCGTTGTGAAATTATTCATCATCATTCATAATTCTCTCGCTTTCACCAAAACAAAGATTCTCAGAGTTCCTTGTGTGAGAGCCAAACCTTCATTGCAGATCCTTCGTTGTGAAATTATTCATCATCATTCATAATTCTCTCGCTTTCACCAAAACAAAGATTCTCAGAGTTCCTTGTGTGAGAGCCAAACCTTCATTGCAGATCCTTCGTTGTGAAATTATTCATCATCATTCATAATTCTCTCGCTTTCACCAAAACAAAGATTCTCAGAGTTCCTTGTGTGAGAGCCAAACCTTCATTACAGATGCCTCGTTGTGAAATTATTCATTTTCATAATTCTCTCGCTTTCACCAAAACAAAGATTCTCAGAGTTCCTTGTGTGAGAGCCAAACCTTCATTACAGATGCCTCGTTGTGAAATTATTCATTTTCATAAATTTCTCGCTTTCACCAAAACAAAGATTCTCAGAGTTCCTTGTGTGAGAGCCAAACCTTCATTACAGATCCTTCGTTGTGAAATTATTCATCATCATTCATAATTTTCTCGCTTTCACCAAAACGAATTACTGTATACTGTAGCAAGTAAAGTGTTTGACATGAAAAGTTTGACTTCCATAAACCGATTGGGGTTGGCGCTCACCTCGCCTGATTTGCGTGGCCAGCGCTTGACTCAATTACGGTATTTTACTCAATTACTCATTGCGATTAGCTTTATCGCAGTTTAATTCTCACGAGTTCTTTGATTAGTGTTCAACCCAATCTAGGAGAGCGGTTTACAGGCAGAGTTTGATCACCCTTAGCAAGAATTAGCTGTCAGAGATGAAACCCCTTTTGTCAGGTATGAACTGGCTGTCTGACTTTGTGGATTGGCTTTGCGAAAGTTCTCTTTGATTGAAATGGTTGCGAAAAAGTTACAAAATAAGTTAATAGAAGTTCCGAGAGAATAATGATTTTAATTCACTATTTTATAAGAAATAATCGTTCTGCAGTTTGTTTGTTTTCTGGCGAGGGACATATTTCACTAAAATATTTTATGTCTTTTGGAATAAAGTTTCTTAAAAACGGTATACACGCAAAAATGTCAAGAACCATCACCAGCGCACATTTTGGAAAATTAGGCGCCAACTTCGTGCGTGAACAAAAGTTTTCGGTCTGGAACAATATTGAATTTTGCAAAGATATGTTTCAATGCATAACTCTTTGCATTTATTAATGATAACACCGATCCTGTTTTCAGGTTTATTCTCTTTCATCTTCGAAAGATAGTCTAATCGCCGTTTTTATTTTCTTCATCTACGGAAAATAGTCCTGGTCCATTTTTTTAAATTTAGGAAGCATAAAATTGTTCTCTTTTTCATCTACGAAAGGAAATGCTGTTCCTATTATCGAGTTGCTTTTTTTTTATTTTCGAAAGATGGCACTGATCCCATATTTAATTTTTCTTTTCGTCTTTAAAAATAATAACGTGACCTGTCGTCATGATTCGTATTTTCTGTAAGGATTCGGTTTCCATCTATTAAAAAATTTACCGATAAGCAATATAAGCTGGGGAGAAATGTACAGCTATAATCTCTTAATAATAATAATAATTATAATTAATCTTAATTAATAATAATCTTAATAATAATAATTGTATAATCTCTTCACATTCCTCCCCCGGCGAGTGTTCGAACGACAATGCATATCACTTCTTCGCAAAAAAAATGCTTTATCTCACACACTCTCTCTCTCCCTCCGTCCCTCCCTTTCTCTCTCTCTCTCGCTCTCTCTCTCTCTCTCTCTCTCTCTCTCTCTCTCTCTCTCTCTCTCTTTCTCTCTTTCTCTCTGTCTCTCTCTCTCTCTCTCCTCCTCCCCTTTCTCTCTCTCTCTCTCTCTCTCTCTCTCTCTCTCTCTCTCTCTCTCTCTCTCTCTCTCTCTCTCTCTCTCCCTCTTTCTCTCTTTCTCTCTGTCTCTCTCTGTCTCTCTCTCTCTCTCCCTCTCCTCTCTCTCTCTCTCTCTCTCTCTCTCTCTCTCTCTCCCTCTCTCTCTCTCTCTCTCTCCCTTCCCCTTTCTCTCTCTCTCTCTCTCTCTCTCTCTCTCTCTCTCTCTCTCTCTCTCTCTCTCTCTCTCTCTCTCTCTCTCTCTCTCTCTCCCTCTCTCTCTCCCGCCCCCTCTCTCTCTCTCCCTCCCTCCCTCTTTCTCTCTCTCTATCTCTCCCTCCCTCCCTCCTCCCTCTCTCTCTGTCCCTTTTTTCTCCATCCCTCTCTGTCTGTCTGTCTCTGTCTCTCTCTCTCTCTCTCCCTCTCCCTCCCTCCCTACCTTTCTCTCTCTCTCTCTCTCTCTCTCTCTCTCTCTCTCTCTCTCTCTCTCTCTCTCTCTCTCACTCACTCACTCACTCACTCACTCACTCACTCACTCTCTCTCTCTCTCTCTCTCTCTCTCTCTCTCAAGCGTCTATTGTTCATATTTGTAATTTGTTCACCGACCGCGTCTCTACATCCTAAGGAACGTCCACCATAATCTTGTCTCATTGGTACATTATCCTCTCTTCAATTTCTTCTTTTTCCTTTATTAAAATGCTTCATATTTTAATTTAATGAATTCCTTAATGAATTCATATTTTATTCATAATGCTTCATATTAATGCTTTATCATAATTTCTTTTTATAATGCTTCGTAATAACTGTGGTATTTCTCATTCGACACAGTTTGAAAATTTCCTTGATCGTGTCCACTACAATCCTCTCTGTGCGAATTTTCCCTTCTTTATCGTAATGTTTTCCGTTCACGATTACACCTGCTCGTCCATGATGCTACGAGGATCCTGTCAATAACCTGCAAACCTGTCAATAACTTGCAAAAAAAAAAAAAACCG
>NC_091576.1:5567539-5572539 GCF_042767895.1 Penaeus vannamei
ATTATTTCTATCATTATTATTATTATCATGATTATTATTATTATTACCGTTGATATTATTATTACTGTTAATATCATTACCATTATTATTATCATTATCATTATCATAATAATAATGATGATTACTATTATTGTTGTTTCATTATTATGATAATTGTTATTATTAATATTATTATCATTATCATACCTCAATTATCATTATTGTTATCATTATTACTATTATTTTTATCATTACTATCTTTATCATCGTTATCATCATTACTACTGTTAATATCATTATCATTATGACTATCATTATTATTATCATTATCAGAAAAATAATGATTATTATTATTATCATTATCATTACTATTATCATGATTGTTATTATAATTATTTATTATTTTTATTATTATCATTATTATTGTTATTATTATTATTATCATTATTATTATTGTTATTATTATTATTATTATTATTATTATTATTATTATTATTATCATTATTATTATTATTATTATTATTATTATTATTATTATTATTATTATTATTATTATTATTATTATTATTATTATTATCATTATTATTATTATATTATTTTCATTATCATTATTGTTGTTATCTTAATGTTTTTACTATCATATCTAGTAATATTAGTACTATTGTTGATATCATTATTGTTAATGATAATAATGTTGCTGCTATTATTATCATCTTCATTATTATCTTTATTACCATCATTACTGTATTATCATTACTATTCCTATCATCATTGTTATTATCTTTTCTATTATGATTCTTATTATTGTTATTTTCATTATATTGTTGTTGTTGTTATTGTTATCATTATTATCACTATCATTATCACCATGTTTATTATTATCATTATTATTAGTAGTACTATCAATATTATCACTATTATCATAATCAATATTATTATTATCATTATTATCATTGTTATCATTATTATTATAAGTATCATTATCTTTATCACTATTATTATTAGTAGTAGTATCATTATCATTATTATTATAATCATTATTAACGTAATGATTATCATTATCATCTCGATCATTATTATCATTATTGATATTATAATCATCATCATTATCATTTTAAGCTATCATCATCACCATCATCATTATCTTTATCATCATCATTATCAACACGAACCTTTTTTTTTAACTTCATGATCCCTGTCCTTTTCCTCACTGTTCGTATCGCCCGAGAATTTGGCGCGAAAAAATTGGCGGGAAAAATCATAACCTCTTCTCGGCGCTCAGAATCCGGGCCTAAAATAAATAAATAAATAAATAAGGAATCTGGGCCTAAAATAAATAAATAAATAAATAAATAAATAGATAAATAAATAAATAAATAAATGACCTCAAGTTCTATCGTGAGCAAGACAGAAATGACAACGTGTGTGTGTGTGCTTGAGAAGGAGGGACAGGGAGGGACAGGAGGGAGGGATGGAGAGAAAGAGAAAAATAAAAAGAAAGAGAAAGTGGAGAGGGAGAGAGGAGAGAGGGAGAGGAAAAGGAAAGGGAGAGGGAGGAGAGAGGGAGAGAGGGGGAGAGGGAAAGAAAGTGGACAGGAGAGAGAGGGAGGGATGGAAGAGAAAGAGAAAAAGAATGAAAGAGAGAAGGTAGAGGAGGGAGAGGGAGGGACAGCAGCAGGAGGGAGGGAGGATGGAGAGAAAGGGAAGAAAGAAGGTAAAGGAGGGAGAGAGGAAGGAGAGGGAGGGAGGAAGAGAGAGGGAGAGAGGAGAGAGAGAGAGAGAGAGAGAGAGGAAGAGAGAGAGAGAGAGAGAGAGAGTGAGAGTGAGGAGCAGAGAGAGAGAGAGAGAGAAGAGAGAGAGGGTGAGAGAGAGAGAGAGAGAGAGAGAAGAGAGAGAGAGAGAGTTAGAGAGAGAGAGAGAGAGAAAGAGAGAGAGTGAGAGAGAGAGAGAGAGAGAGAGAGAGAGAGAGAGAGAGAGAGAGAGAGAGAGAGAGAGAGAGAGAGAGAGAGAGAGAGAGAGAGAGAGAGAGAGAGAGAGAGAGAGAGAGACAGAGAGGGAGGGAGGGAGGGACGGAGAGAGGGAGGGAGAGAGACAGAAAGATAGATACAGCGAGAGGGGAGGAGGGGGAGGGAGAGAAGGAGAGGAAAAGAAAGAAAGGGAGAGGCCAAAAGAAAGAAAACAAACAAACATACAAACCAAATCTAAAGAGACACAGGAGAGAGCAGGAATGAAAAGCTAGAGAAAAAAAACACCTACAAGAATAAACAATAGCGAAGGGAGGTTAAATAATCACAGATAAAGCATAATAAATAACAACAACAAAAAGAGCCAGGGAGCCAAGATACAATTGTTTGGCCGCCTGCACACGTGAGAAAAACGGTTGAAGATTTAGTTGCGTGGGGTTTAAGGGGGGGGGGGAGGAGGGGCGAGAAGGGCAGAGGGAGAGAGAGAAAGAGGATGAGAAGGAAGGGGGGGGGGGGGGGGCAGAGAAGGGTAGAGGAAAGAGAGAGAAAGAGAGATGAGAAGGAAGGGGGGGGGATAGAAGGGCAGAGGAGAGAGAGAAGAAAGAGGATGAGAAGGAAGGGGGGGGGGGGGGCAGAGAAGGGTAGAGGGAGGGAGAGAAAGAGGGATGAGGAGGAAAGGGGGGGGATAAGAAGGGCAGAGGGAGAGAGAGAAAGAGGATGAGAAGGAAGGGGGGGGGGCAAGAAGAAGGGTAGAGGAAGAGAGAGAGAAGAGGATGAGAAGGAAGGGGGGGGGGGGGGCAAGAGAGAAGGGCAGAGAGAGAGAGAGAGAAGAGGATGAGAAGGAAGGGGGGGGCAGGGCAGAAGGGCAGAGGGAGAGAGAAAGAGGATGAGAAGGAAGGGGGGGCGGAAGAGAAGGGGCCAGAGAGGGCAGAGAGAGAAAGAGGATGAGAAGAAGGAAGGAAGGGGGCAGAGAAGGGCAGGAGGGAGAGAGAGAAAGAGGATGAGAAGGAAGGGAAGGAGACGAGAGAAGGGCAGAGGGAGAGAGAGAAAGAGGGATGAGGAAGGAAGGAAGGGGGTGGGGCAGAGAAGGGATGAGGAAAGAGAGAGAGAGAAAGAGGATGAGAAGGAAGGGGGGGCGAGAAGAGGTAGAGGAAGAGAGAAAGAGGATGAGAAGGAAGGGGGGGGGGGGGGCAGAGAAGGGTAGAGGGGGAGAGAGAAAGAAGGATGAGGAAAAGGAAGGGGAGGGGCAGAGAAAGGGGTAGAGGGAAGAGAGAAAGAGGGATGAGAAGGAAGGGGGGGCAGAGAAGGGTAGAGGGAGGAGAGAGAAAGAGGTTTATGAGAAGCGGAAGGGGGGGGGCAGAGAAGGGTAGAGGAAGAGAGAAAGAGTGATGAGAAGGAAGGGGGGGGGGGGATAGAAGTGGGCAGAGGGAGAGAGAGAAAGAGGATGAGAAGGAAAGGAAGGGGGGGCAGAGAAGGGCAGAGGAGAGAGAGAAAGAGGGATGAGAAGGAGGAAGGGGGGGGGGCAGAGAAGGGTAGAGGAAGGAGAGAAAGAGGATGAGAAGGAAGGGGGGCAGAGAAGGGTAGGTAGGAAGAGAGAAAGAGGATGAGAAGAAGGAAGGGGGGCAGAGGAAGGGTGGGAGGAAGAGAGAAAAGAGGATGAAGGAAGGAAGAGGGGGGGGGCAGAGAGAGGGTAGAGGAAGAGAGAAAGAGGGATGAGAAGGAAGGGGGGCAGAGAAGTGGGTGGAGAGGAAGAGAGAGAAAGAGGATGAGAAAGAAGGGGGGGGGCAGAGAAGGGCAGAGGAAGAGAGAGAGAAAGAGGATGAGAAGGAAGGGGGGGGGGGGGGGGGGCAGCGAAGGGCCAGAAGAGAGAGAGAGAAAGAGGATGAGGAAGGAAGGGGGGCAGAGGAAGGGTAAAGGGAAGAGAGAGAGAAAGAGGATGAGAAAGGAAGGGGGGTGGCAAGAGAGAAGGTAGTAGAGGGAGAGAGAGAAGAGAGGATGAGAAGGAAGGGGGAGGGGGCAGAGGAAGGAGCAGAAGGAGGAGAGAGAGAAAGAGGACAGGAAGGAAGTTGGGGCAAGGGCAGTGAGAAGGGTAAGAGGAAGAGAGAAAGAGGATGAGAAGGAAGGGGGAGGGGCAGAGAAGGGCCAAGAAGAAGGAGGAGATAGAGGAAAGAGGATGAGAAGAGAAGGAAGAGGGGGGGGGGCAGAGAGAGAAGGGCAGAGGAGAGAGAGAGAAAAAGAGGATGAGGAAGGAAGGGGGGGGGGGGCAGAGAGAAGGGCAGAAGGGAGAGAGAGAAAGAGGGATGATGAAGGAAGGGGGGGGGGGGGGGGGGGGGGGGCAGAGAAGGAGGTAGAAGGGAAGAGAGAAGAGAGGATGAGAAGGAGAGGGGGGCAGAGAAGGGTAGAGGAAGAGGAAGAAGAGCATGAGAAGGAAGGGAGGGGGGCAGAGAAGGGCAGAGGGAGAGAGAAAGAGGATGAGAAGGAGGAGGGGGGGGGGGCAGAGAAGGGTAAAGGAAGAGAGAAAGAGGATATGAGGAAGGAAGGGGGTGGGGCAGAGAAGGGTAGAGAGGAGAAGAGAGAAAGAAGAGGATGAGAGAAGGAAGGGGGGGGGGGGGGCAGAGAAGGGGCAGAGGGAGAGAGAGAAAGAGGATGGAGAAGGAAGGGGGGGCAGAGAAGGGTAGAGGAAGAGAGCAAGAGGACAGAGAAGGAAGGAGAGGGCAGAGAAGAAGGGCAGAGGAGGAAAGAGAGAGAAGAGAGGATGAGGAAAGGAAGGGAGGGGATAGAAAGGGCAGAGGAAGAGAGAGAAAGAGGATGAGGAAGGAAGGAGGGGGGCAGAGAAGGGCAGAGGGAGACAGAAAGAGGGATGAGGAAGGAAGGGGAGGGACAGAGAAAGGAGGTGAGAGGAAGAGAGAGAAAGAGGATGAGAAGGGAAGGGGGGGGGGGACAGAGAAGAGGGTAGAGGGAGAGAGAGAGAAAGAGGATGAGGGGGAAGGGGGGGGGGGGCAGAGAAGGGTAGAGGATGAAGAAGGAAGGGGGAGCAGAGAGAGGGTAGAGGAAGAG
>NC_091576.1:5603237-5608237 GCF_042767895.1 Penaeus vannamei
ACCTCAGGAAATACGCGGCTAACCAGACCGCTGTGGCCGGAGGAGGTAGGGGGAGAGTTCGGTAGTTCGGTAGTTCGGTGTCGGTTTAGCTTTTCGTGTTTGGAAGTGTGTGAGAAATAGTCTGTTTTTACTCTTGTTTTTGTTATTGTTTAGACAGAGGGAATATAAACGGAGAATTATTTGTGTTTTGTTTAGACAGAGGGAATATAATTATTTATTGGCGTTGAATACGTCGAACTTCGTATTCCTCCGCAGCGCACTTCCGCCGCAAGAGACGAGCAGGGCGCAGACCCCGCCTGCACAGGTCCGTGAATGGCAAGAACAAGAAAGGGCGGAGGCGGGGCAAGAAGGGCAAGAAAGCGCAGACGAAGGCCCTGAGAAGGAGCAAGAAGACCGCGAAGGCGAAGGCGTCTCCGCGACTGGAGTTCCCGGCCGCCCCCCTTCCCAAAGGCCGGCCAGGTGGGAACCATGACCTCGCTGGCCTGTCCCTCGTATATGCATACGTAGATGCGTGTCTGTTTGAATAAATGCAAACGTATATACATAGAAACATACATTCATACATACATACATTCATTCATATATACAAATATACATTGATAAGTTTAGAACTTTGTAAATACGTGACTTTTTTTTTGTATATCTGAAGCCCCTTGATATCCTCTACAGAAGAAAGCCCAGACGACGCGGTGACTGCCAAGAGTCCGGTCGTCCTCCAGGAGGAGCCCTACCTGTCCCCCTCGTTCGTCCGGAATGAGGAGGACGGCCAGGGCTTCAGGCATTACCGGGACTTCTACCACAACTCCGACGGGGACCTGGACGCCGAGGAGAGCGCGCCGGCCCCGGTTCGCCCTCGCTCCAAGCCCAAGACGAAGAGCCGCGCCCGCTTGCGGTCCAGGATCGACATCCCCGAGACGATCGTTAAAGACGGACAGATCTTCTACAGGTACGACGCTGAGATCGACTCCGGGAGGAACAAGAAGGACCAGAGTAAGAGGAGCCACCAGGGCGGCCAAGAGTATTTGGAGAGCGTGGATGGCTTCGCGGCGACGTCTGACAACCACATCCCTGAGGCAACTCCTGACCTCTTAGTTGACGGTCCATTGGGCGCCGGAGACTATGGCGGCGGCGTTCTTGTTGATCATAACTTAATAGGCGACGATTACCCACTCGATCTTCAGGGGTCACACGTACAGACGCAAGCGCAGATGGGAGGAGGTAACCACGCAGCGTCTGCGGGAGCTCAGATGGACTCAGGGCCAGCAGTGCAAGTCCAAGGGAGTGCTACTTCAGGAGGGTTCTTCTCAGCACAGGCTCAGAGCATGGGACACCAGGGCATGAGTCAAACGCAGGTCCAGGGCAGTAAGCACGGGGTCCAGGGATCTGCTATGACCCACAGCAGGGGTCGACATTCCCAGGCTCAGGTTCAGATGGGCGCCCACTCTCTTTCTGCCGCCCAGGTGGTGTCCCACAACAATTCTCTCTCCTCAGTAGTGCAGGCAACGCAGCTAGGGGGCAGCGCCGGGTCAGAAGCACATGGCCACGGCCTGTCCACGAGCCATGCGCACATGGACTTCCACCCTTCCCAACAGTACCACGGAGGCAACAATGGGCTTCACGGCCAGGGAGCTGCTTCTGCTTCTGTCTCATCACAGGGCAGTTCTTCCTTAGCTTCTCTCACTGGGGACATTCCAACGGGTTCTTACCTTGGCACCGCTCAGTCCACCATGTCCAACCCTCACTTGCACCACGAACTGACGCAAGATAGCTATGCTGTGCATGCTGACGGCGTTCACGGAAATACAGTCTATGATGTTCATGAAACACACGCAGATCCGGCGGGTACAAGGGGAGACAATGCAGTCCATACAGAATTTGGACAGGTCGAGGCAATCAGAGCAGACTTTGGACAGGGCAATGCGGAAGGGGCAGACTATGGAGGGGACATCGGCCTCGGAGAAACAGCCCACACGCAGTCCATTCACGGAAGCTCGGGAGGAGGCGATCAAGTTCTTTTCACACAGGGTGGACAGGATCAGAGAGGCTCGGTTCACGGGCAGTATTTGCAGGCAGAAGACGTGAGCAGACAACCTGAAGGAGCGAGAGTGACCTATGGACAGGAGGGAAGTGATTTTTCCAGACAGTCTGAGCAAGAAAGTAATATTCACAATCAGTTTGAGCAAACGAGTGATATTCACGGACAGTTTGGACAAGGAAGCGATTTCCATAGACAGTTTGAGCAAGGACATTATATTCACATACAGCCGGGACAAGAAAATTCTGTGGGCGGCGAAGGAAGTTCACAGTATGATCTGTACGAAGAAAGGAAAACTGGACAATTTGGGGCGGAGGGCGCGACCCTCGACCAACCGGAGCAGCGCAGCCAAATACACACAGAATTCGAACATGAGAATCTGGTGCATGCGGGTCTGCCTGTAGAAGGTCCATTGCAAGGAGGGCAAGAGGATGCATTGCTAGGAGGATTGAATGAAAATTCTAAAGTCAGAATTCACGGTCAAACTGCTGGCCATGGAGAGTTGCCACTTTTAAGCGCTGGCCATGGAGAGTTGCCACTTTTAAGTGCTGGCCATGGAGAGTTGCCACTTTTAAGCGCTGGCCATGGAGAGTTGCCACTTTTAAGCGCTGGCCATGGAGAGTTGCCACATTTAAGCGAGAACTTGCAAGAATTACACCCAATCGACGGTTCATATCATCCATCTGCCATAGGAAGCACATCCAGCATGGGACAGGATATGCTGGGCAGCATCATGGAAACGGTCCACCAACCAGACATGCAGCCCGCAGTTGCTAGTTACCCTGCCTCGGAATGGTCTTTCTCCGGCCAGGACTACCAGTACATCGACCAAGACGGACTCCACGGCGGGGCTGGGATTCCCCCGAGGGAGAGCGAGATCGAGCAGTCGTCCGTCCCCAGCGACTTCGAGGAGGGCGACGGGCGGTCCTCCTTCGACGGGAGGACCGACTTGGCGACTTTGACGCACGGAAGTCTGGACGCTCTCCCCGGGCCGGAGGACTTCCATGATATCCCCAAGATCGACTATGACTACAGTGCCTTTGGGGATTACAACTATGAGGACGGCGATTACGGACATATCATAGGCGACGGCTTTCACCAACCAGGCTTAGACTACTATCCAGAATATATCCCTCCCGAAATTCTGCAGTCCCCTCATTTGTACCCTCCTCCTGCAGAAGTGGCTCCCCTACCCCGGCCCGCCGTGTCGCCCCAGAGGCCACAGCAGCCATTCGTCCCGGGGCAGACAGAGCCAGAGTTCACCACGCCGGTGCCTCGTATAGTGGTTCACCAGGTGCAGATGTCTCTGCCACAGCCCGGCGACGACGACCTCTCTCACACTCCCACGCAGCCCCCTGTCTCTGCGCAGCCCACAACTATATCTTCCACATCACCGCAGGTTCCAACACAGACTGCAGTCCCACATGGTGCCTTTGCACAGCCTGTAGCACCACAAGGCGGCTTAACACAGCACACTACCGCAGTGCAACCTGCAGTACCCCAGGTGCCACACGTGAGTATGCCCGCTCCTCAGCACGTGGACGCCACTGGGCCTCACATGCCTGCGCCACAACCACGCCCTCATGAAGGTTATGTATCAGCGTCCCAGCCAGAGTCTCATCCCCCCACAATCCCGCCGGTCCCCCTCGAGGAGGCCGGAGGCGCGGTGGACGACCGACAGATGGTGATGCAGACGATTCCTTTACCAGGAGGTCCGGGAACAACTCTTACCCTGCCGAACGTCCCTGGCTCACCCACCATCAACGTCATGGCCATGCCGGCGTCTGGCAGGAGGCCCGACGGGTCCATACAGCCCGGCGAGAAGATCCCGGGGACCCGAGGATACAAAGTCCCATCCGGATTCCGAGGCCGCGTGGTCCTGGGCAATAGTCTCGCGGCCGTCGGCTTTAACGGCCAAAGGGGATCTCATTCGACTTTCTACTCCTCTGGCGGCGGCCCCGGCGCTTCGCAGTACCTCACCCAGGGTTCGCACTCCTCGTCCGCCATGTCCTCCGCCATGACCTCCAGCAGACACACCATGCCAGGGATGCAACGCGTATATTCGTACCGCCAGACAGTCACGTCGCAGAACATGCCGATGTCACAGTCCGAGGGCACAGGCAGCGCGTCCTCTGGGAAATCTTGGGGCTCCATGATGTCCTCGGGGAAGTCATGGAACGGCAAGTCCTGGGACAGTAACGGTGACATGGAATGCGGCTACTTCAGTATGAACTGCAACGTGGTTTTCGGTCCTTTCAAACAGACCAAAGTGTGTAAACCAATTCACATCGCCAAGATCTGCTGCTGTTAAGCCTTCCTTTGTTCCACAACGCTTCTCAAAAACAACAACCTTGCATTGATAATAACGTTGATGTTATACACGATGTAAGGAACTAGACAAAAGTATAATGAATTCTTTGATTGTGGGATTCGTACATTAAATCAACAGGTGCTGAGGAAGCCAAAGTATTCACATACAACACCAAATGGAGGAGTTCCGTTTACTTGTTTGAAGGCGTAGTTATGAATATTTCCAGGGGCTTCCGAAACCATTAAACAATTCTCTATATGTTAAAAGTTTTATATACGATATATATTCCATTTGACTGTGATGAAGTGTAATAATATATTTCAGGTTAGAAGTCTGTCACAATCGTTATCAAGATGTTGTAATTTGTATTTCTTATAGATATAATATAACAGAGTGTATTGCAAGAAAAGTCTCTGACCGTTGAAACTGCGCGTGTAGACAAAGTAATACACAATGTACCATGTTTTACCTTTAAGAATTTCTCTAGGTAGTAAGATTTTTCTAGGTTCAGATTTCCATTATATTTATGACTTGACTTTATAGTTGCTGCAGAATAAATAGATTTGTATAATGGCTATGAAGAAGAATTGCCATTAAAAGATTTACATATTTTTTGCGTTTTCATCCTCATCAAATATACGACAAAAATAAAAT
>NC_091576.1:5618237-5648237 GCF_042767895.1 Penaeus vannamei
GAAGGTAGTAGACTTCTGTCTGCTTTTATTGATGATGATCCTGTGGACTCTACAGACAAATGTAATTTAAAAGGTAATGACCTAGAGGTACCTGATGCACCAAAGAATGTTAAACAGTTAAAATTGTGTCATTCAGAAAATGATAAGGATGTTTATATGGAGTATGTAGGAGAGAATCAAACTATTTGCAACTCAATAAACGCCTTACCACCTTCTAAGGACAATTATCCAAATTCTGAAGTAAACTTCAGGCTTTGTGAATCAACATCACAAATTAGCAGTACTGAAAATGATATTACAGAAAGTCCTATATCTAATGGAAGCTTTAGAGCAGCAGTTGCAGCTATCAAAAGTAGTGATGATTACAGTCAAATGGAGATGAAAAGTCACAATAGATATATCCAATCACCACCTCACAATTCATCAGATAACCCAGGCTCACAGAATCCCCTATCTGCATCTATTCATTTCTCAGAGCTCACCATACCTAGCACTGGAGATTCTCCTTCAATTTCTCAGTGTGCATCATCACTTGGTGATACTTGTAATGCTAAAACTCTTTTTGGCTCCAGTGTTCCAAGTCTTAGCAGTGACACTTCATGCATGACAGAGAAACCAGAAAGTACAAAAAGCAAATTTCCTTCTTATAACATAGTTTTCCATGGCAAAATGATACATATTGATGGTAAAAATCCATCAGAAGCACCTACGGATCAGGGAGGAGTGTGTCATACAATAAATCAAGAAACATCACCCAAGCTGTTGGAGCAAAATAGTTCTAATTTAGAGTCGGAAAACTTATTCGAAAAAACACCTGGAAAAGAGAAAGATGATTTAGTAGAATTAGATGTTCCAATTAGGAGCTCAAGTGGTATAGAGTTTAGCAATGATAATCCTCAGAATTCAGAGGATAAGGTTTTTAACAGTGAAATTGTAAACAAAAAGGCAACAAGAAAAAATAATCCAGTACATTTACAGGATAACAGTAGTTGTGACACGACACACAGTTCTAAAGCTGACTGCATAATAGAGCACAATCCAAAGCAGTCAGAAAGTAATTATCTCAGGAATTTGTGGAAGGAAGCAAATGATGAAAGTGGAAGGAAAGTTTACATAAACCTCCAAACAGGAAACACATCTTATGAAGCTCCAGTTGTTAAGGAAATGCCAGAATGGACGAGCAGCCAGCCACAAGGGGCCCCAGTTCTCAAGATCCCTTTGTCTGAAGAACCCGAAGCCGAAGGAAGCCGCCAGAAGCAAGATTTTGTCCTCACACATGGATATAGTGCTTTCATGTCATGGAAAAAGAGAAGGGAAATGCAGAAGAAAGAAATGGAAAAATCAGAGATTAAGATATCAGGCTGTGCTTATGATAGCAGAGATACACAGCAGGACCAGTATAGGCAAGAGGCAGTCAGCAAAGAAGGAGAAGAATGTGAGTCACTAATTTCTCCAGGAATGAAGGAAGCCATACAGTCTATCCTGCAGGACTCAGAAATGGATGATGATTCCATTAAGTGGTCTGAGAAACCATCAAATTTAGGCAGTTTAGAGGAAGATTCATCAGAAGTGGCCCAAATCTGTCAAGAATGGGAGCCACCAACATTTGCCATGGATGCAGATATTTTGAGTTCAAAAGTTCAGGCAGGCAGTGAACGAGGAGTGAATAAGGACTCATCTGTAAAGATATATAACATTGTCCATCCATACAAGTTCTCTCAGGAGATGCTTCAGACCTGCAGGGTAAGATATTTGCAATATTGATATGCTGGGATGAGAAAGAGGCTTCTTGGAAGTAGATATATATTGTCATTACTCTTTATCATTCTTTCATTCTTATTCTCAAGATGGCTGCTGGCTTTTAAATGGTTCTTTAGAAAATGCATGTTCTATGTAGCCTAAACAATATTTTTAAGGTATCTAAAAGAATCAAAAGTTTACTTTCCATAGAATAGAAGAATGGTAGGAAGTAATAGAAAAAGCATGTGTTCTGTACTTATAAGTATAAGTGTTAATTGCATCATATTCTTGCAGGTATTAGGCCAGCTGGACAAGAAGTTCATAGCCTGTGAAATTACTTACACTTCTTCTGATCCAACTCTACACAAAGTGAGTGAAATAATAGTACTTTTTGACCAACATGCAGTCCATGAGAGAGTGCGTCTCGAGACCCTCACTGAAGAGAACTACGAAACCCTAGAAAATGGAGAGCGTGTGATTCGCACTTGTATGATTACACCACCCCTGGAAATGACCCTGCCGGAGAGTGAAGTTAGACTGATGATGGCATATGCAAAAACATTCATACTGTGGGGTCTTCATTTCACACAGGTATTTGTAATGGTTATTATTTTATCAACTTCATTTAACTTCTTTTTTTTGCTTGAACCAGAAAAAATTCTTCTGAAATTGCATTTTATATGATATTTTTAATATGTGGAAAAGTGCATCACTGCGTACATTTGTGCAATCAGTTTTGTTACCTGAACATCTGCCTCATATATGTTTGTTTTCTAACTTTCGACATAGGTCAGTGCATCACAGGTGAATTTCCAATCTATACCAAGTATTCTGGTTGCACGGGAACGACATGAGCTTCGTCAGCGTCGCTGCCAGTCAGCGACAGCCATTATTGAGAGCATTGTGCGAGATGTCTGTTACACCCTGCACCAGACCGGTGGTATTGTCTCAACAATGCCAAAACCCTTAATGAATGTCCTTTGCAGCCAAGCTTGTAGAGGTAGGTTGAGCCCATTAGGAAACTCAAACACACACACACACACACACACACACACACACACACACACACACACACACACACACACACACACACACACACACACACACACACACACACACACACACACACACACACACACACACACACACTCTCTCTCTCTCTCTCTCTCTCTCTCTCTCTCTCTCTCTCTCTCTCTCTCTCTCTCTCTCTCTCTCTCTCCTTCTTCTTCTTCTTCTTCTTCTTTTTCTTTTCTTTTTTTCTTTGTTTACGAATCTGCCACTTGTTTTTCCAGATTTTCAAAAATAAAATAGAGAAATCAACTCTTTTTCCAGCCGCACCTGATCCAATACAGTTTGATTCTGATGTTCTGCTTTTCTAGTGAGTTATACCTATAGAAACCTCCATAATTGATGGTATTTGCCATTTGTCTCAAGCACAATATGTCACCGGTTCTGTCAAAGGAGATCATTCCTGTCTGTGAACATGAACAATACTGGAACAATACAATCTGGAATTTTTCTTTTCTTTTCTTTATGATTTATTTAGGTATTTCCTTGAAATTTTATAATTTTCTTTATTTTTTCTCAGTATTTGTGTTTGTCGATTTTAAAAAGTAATGCAGATATATGTCATTGATTTTATGATTTTCCAAGATAGAGCTGAAGATACCGTAAACGTAAGCATAACCTGTTTCTTTTATCTTTGAATGGACTTCAGGAGCTATCAAGTTTGGAGATGAATTAAGTTATGATGAGTGTAAAAATCTAGTGAAGTCCCTGTCCTCTTGTGCACTGCCCTTCCAGTGTGCCCATGGACGTCCCTCAATCGTCCCTGTGGTTAATCTGACACACCTTGCAAAGGGAAGGAAAAAAGTAAGTATAGGCAAGAACACCTTGATACAACTTGACATAAGTGAACAGTTTTCCTACTTGGAATGCATCATACTCAAAAATGAAATCATGTTTTCCTTCTGTAGAAAAATTAATATATATCCATATGATTTGATCTGTAATATATTTAATTGCAATTTTCCATAATATGGGAGAAACACCATTTATTTTCATTATCTTGCCTTTGCAGGAAAGGAAACCCAACTTGCACAAGCTAAGAGAAGCTATTGAGGAGGAAATGTTGGGTGAAGAGATCATGGACTAATCAATTGGAAAATGAAAAATCATCCTTGTACTGAATGGAATAGGTTTTGTTTTTGTGGAAATGAGCACATTTTCTACAACTTTACCTTAACCCAATGCCTCTGGGAAAATGTGGTGTTCACTGTAATATTGTTGTGTGGAGTGTCTCTACAGATAGATGGTTGTGCAAGTGCTTAGCCACAGAGGAGGCAATTAGCAGACCTTGTAACCTTACCTAATTTCACCTTTCCTTGAGTTTGATATTTTTTTCCTAACACTATCAATATTGATAGTTATTTTTTACTATAGACATCATAATTTATTAATTGTTAACAGAAAATAATGTCAAAAATCAAGGAAACAGTTGAGACAGGTAGTACTCATAATTGGCTTATTGGTGTCTTAGTACTTGTGGTGCCATCTATTTGCAAAAATATCAACTAAATTAAACACAGTGGGCATGGCATTTACAAATATGCCATCCCCAGCGGCTTGAGGTTAAATTTGTGTGTTTGTCTTGACATTTGATTTGCAAGAGTAAGTCGATGTAACAAGTTTGGTACATATTAAGATTCAGATTATTTATACCAAAGACTATCATGCCAGGTAACAGAAATCTAGTTTTTCTGTGCAAGTGCCTTACTGGAAGAATAGGTTGTGATATTTATTTTAGATTAAGTTCAGTGAAATGGATTTTGGGAAGTAGCTTTTCAAAATGTATATATTTTAATATACAATAAACTTACTCTGTTATATGTTGTTATCCAAGAAGATTCCATTAAAAGGACTTCTTTTTGTCTTTGTTTTTTGCTTTTAAATAAATCAGAGATTTATTCATGAAGCTTTTAATTATCTATTATCACAGTTTGTTCTATTATCCCAAAGTTTGAACAAAAGGAAAATTTGAAAGGCTTTAGAACCCAATAAAAATTTTATTCTTAATTTTCTTGTCTGAAATAAAGATAAAATAATATTTAAACAATTTATTACTTGTGTGGCTCCAGCAAAAAGTCAACTTTACAATGGAAGAATGGAAAAAAAAAGATCTGGCAATCATTCTACATACAAAACAGTCATATTCTCAACTAATTTTCTCGTATTAACAACAATATTTTCAAGAGCCACAGAAATGTCTCTGAATCCATCTTAGAACTTAAAGTCCTTGTACTTCTTGGCTGGCTTAGCTTGGTCTTGTTGCTGCTTCCTTCTCTTATTCCGCTGCTTTGCCGCATGTTCAGCCACCATATCTGAGAAGTCTTCTTCTTCCCCCTTCTGCTGTTCCCTGAGAGTAGCTTCATAACGTGCAGCCATGGCATCGGTGTCCACCAAATCTAATTCTGAGGGATCAAGCGCCACCTCGACTCCCTGTGGTGCTGAACGAGCTGCTGCCCCACCTACACCTGCAGCTCCCAAGTCATAGGTGTGTGTTGAGCCCATCATTGCACGTCCCATGGTCTCTGTGCGCTTCTCTGGGAGGATAGTGTATAGTGCTGGAGTGTCGCCACCTTCCATTTCTGTTTCCATGCGTTTCTTTCTCAATTCAATCATGTCTGGGGTCTCCAAGCCAGCTGGTAATGAGCTAATGCCTGAAGGAGTGACTAGACCAGTTTCTCCAGGAGTTACTAACCCACTGACATCCTCATCAGATTCCTCCTCACTCTCTTCTTCTGACTCCTCTTCACTCTCACTTTCTAGTTCTCCCCACATAGTCCTTTCTACCTCCTCTTCTGTTAGCGGTGAGTCAAAATCTTTGCTCTGGGTACCAAAGACATCACCATATATAGGTTTACCCATATTATCTACAGGAGGTTTACCCCAGCCACCTGCATGGTAACCAAAACTACAGCCTTCAGGTATAGGTGAATTGAGGCCAGGTATTTTTAGGTTTGGATATGATGGAGGTGGACCATAACGCTGCATGGCAATGAGCCATGGAGGCGGGACTTTGTGTGCATTAGCACCCACAGGCATACCCAGGGCTATCCTCAGATCATCACTCATTTCTCCAGGTTTCTTATCTTTCATCTTTGTTTCAAATTCTTTGCCCTCATAGTAAAGGTCTCCATGTATTGTCATCTTGGGTTTGGTCTGCCACTTGAAGAAAGCATCATGGAGCTTCTGATAATCAATGTCAATCTTACCCATCTTGGGCCTGACCTTGTCTCGCATCTTTGCCTTGAGTGTCTTTTGATCCTCTTTCTCCTGTAAGGCTGCTCTCATCTCCATAATTCCTGTACGTTTGATGAAGTCTGGCAGCTCGAAAGGAGGCTTTTCAATACCACGCTTACCTTGGAGGTACTTGCGCTTGAAACACCAGTGTCGTGGGACAGGTACAGTATTTCTTGTGGCTTTTAGGTGCACCAGTAACTTTGGGTCCTTTGCTGTGACATCATGCATTTCAACTACATCTGGACGACTCACTGTCTGCTTTAGTTCTGCAATGCTCATCCGCTTAAGCAGTTTCATTTTTCTTTTGGATAACTTTGGCTTATCATCCTCCTCTTTTTTTATGTCATCATCATCATCATCGTCATCATCCAAGGGAATCCCTGGAACCTTTGAACCAAGTTTCTTTGGATCCACTAGTGGAATTTCTGTCTTGGGAACCACTTTCTCTTCTTCCACCTTTGGCTCTGGTTCTGCAATACGGAAAGCCTCAAATATTTTGGCAAAATGTCTGTAGTTAGGATCAGTGATATCTAGGTCAATAGTATCCTGCACATATTCAATCTCAATGTTTGGATCTTCTGCATCGCTTTTGTCCTTCTTCAACCTCTCATTCCTTTGCCTGTCCAACTCCTCCTGGAAGCGATGACGTCCCTTCCTCTTCTTCTTTTTCTTTTTCTTGCTCTTCTCCTGCTTGCTCTTCTGATTGGGTTCCTCTGGGGCTTCGTCGTCTTCCTCTTCATACCCAGTTGGAATAAAGGAGGGCTGAGTTTTGGCCACAGGCACAGGGGGACGTGGCTGAGGTGGAAGGCTCTCCAGCTCATCCATGCCAGCCAGTCCTTCTCTCTCAACCTTCTCCACATCTTCTGGATTCACACCCACCTGGAAAAGAATGCTCAAATAATTTCTATTCTATTTTTCTTTGGTTTCTTCCTTGTACTTAGAAGAAGGCTTCATACAAAACAAGTTTTGGATAAATGCTTCTGCTTTTATAAGAAGCCTTTCTTAAACAGGAAATGCTGTGTATATAATCAATGATATCAACAGGATGATCTTCAAAACAACAAAAGCTTGAGCTAGATGAAAAAAGAAGGAAATTAAAATAAGCCATCACCAAACCCAACATATACAAACTTACTCCCACTCCCATCGTCCCAGACTAGATATGAGATCCACTACACATGTTGTAGAAATCTCCATTAAGAAGATTCCTAAGCAGTAATTTTCTCTCATGACTTTTCTCAAAGAACTAAAACTAGAAAGTTCATTTTCATACACTGAACTTTTCCATTATTTACCCGTTGGTTCTGGTTGCTTCATAGCAATCACATGGCCCAAAATAAAGGCCCTAGACTTATATGAGCAACTGCTGTGATGGATGCATAGTTTGTAGGCCAGACGCACACAAACACACGTGCAGTGACATGACTATGCCTCCCCTTTGCAATGTTCTATTTTTATGCATAAACATTTTTACTTTTTTGGCCAATTTTCAATGTGCCTAGTTTTCACTTGATTTGTTTTATCAAGGTGCTAACAGATTCCATATCATCTTTCTTGGTAGTCTATAAAGGTCCTATCACACTAACACTATTTCCATCAATTTTTGCCTTTCCACCTGAATTTGAGGCTTTCCGCAAGTATCATTTACAAATGGAATTCCTCCCAGATGAAGAGTTATGACCATTTCCTTCTGACTAATATCCCTACTGATCTTGTGCCACAGAGGATCTATACAGCTAGAATATTTTTTATTGATAAATTATATTTTATGATAAATTTTATTTTTTCATAACATTTAATTTTCTGTAATACAATCTGTGTTGATGGTCACAGCAGCTAGGAATAGAATGCTAAACATGGAAATGGTATCTTCCCTGGAGCTGTTGCTCTTCGAGTCATGGCTTCATGGACACTAAATTCCACACTTGTTTATCAATAGAAAATAATACAAAAGGCCTTTTCTAAATGCCCAATGAGTCTAATCACCCTCCAAGAAGTTTGTGTACTCATGGGGAGTCTTTCAAGGCACCCCAGCCTTCAGCCCAAATGCTCATGATGGTAAGCTCACGTCACCCCAGCCCACAGCCGGGTTTCCCCTAGCAGCACATTCATGTCGCCCAGCCCTCAAGCCAGATTTTTTCAGGATGTGATTGAAGGAGTTAACAAACATTGATCAGACCAAGATTCTGGGCTACACATTTAACCAATTCATAATAGGTAAAATTTTGGGTAAAGTTTGGCTCACTGTCCAGCATGCTAACTGTAATGCTGGTGAATGGGATGTAGCCTCATGATGTGATTAGGCATTGTCCAGTCTGGGATTTTTCAGCATGACATGGTAGCATAGCACCCATCATAAATGGGTTAAAACAGCACAAGTAATTCCTTGGTCACATTTTCAAAGACTTTCTACTTCCCTAAGATCTTGGTGCCAAGCCATAAAGTGCAAACTAAGCAAAATTATGGATTTAACTCTATACAACCTACTTTAACCCATTTAATCTGGATGATGTATATATCACACCATGAAAAATATTTGGCTGTCATGATATATTGTTACTGAATGGCTAGTAATGGGGATATTTTTCTGAGTGCACATAGCTCTTTGAGGGAGATTAGACTTAATGGACCTTTAACAAGGGGGCTCTTGCATTATCTCCAATGGTAAACAAGGGTGGAATGTACTGTCTGTGAGACAAGTCTAAAAGAGCAGAGGGACGAGTGAAGACACAGTCTTGACCAATGCACAGTGTGTTACTGAAAATTTACTATTATGGAAAAAAACTAAGACACTGTTCCTTATTGTTATTGTTACTACACAGAGGTGTAGACAAACTGGAGAGCTAATGTGAAGTCTGCACAATGAAAACAGTCTATCACCATCTTCATACAGCATAACAAATCACATATAAACCTTGGAAAATATATGCAGAATAAGAGATAATAGCACTGGAAAAAGGAGGCCAGGAGACAATGCTTAATATTACAGTTCATGAAGGCTGAGCCTACAAGATACAAATCCAGGAGTCGACATTCAAGTAAAGTAAGGCTAATGCCAGGATTTTGGTCCTCATGCGAGCCACAGGTTACCCACATTGAACAGGTACAGTGCATAGTATGAAACCATCTTAATAGGCATTTGAAGAAAACCAGAAAAAACTAAGCCTGTGTATTAGGCCTCAGTCACTTTATATAAACTCCCCATAACTGAATCTGAAAATATTGTAGTTAATTAAAAAGCATCAAATGTAAAATGTATGACAGCTTAAGTTCCCACATACTGCCATCCTTCACAGAAAGATCTGTTTTTCTTACCTGCTTGGCACGTTCTGTCTTGAAGGCCAGGGCCTGCTCCAAGGCCTGTGGTAGCTTCACCTCACGAGGAGTCTCTTCTTTGGGAGCTGTTACATGCAGGGACATAAGTGGAGGCGGCTTCTCGTTCTTGTCTTGGTTTTCACCAGGGGGCCCCATAGTAGGAGGAGCAGCACCTAACAGCCCTGCACCCTGTGAGCAGTAAGAGAAATCCAATGAGGAACTTTTATTAACCCACTAAAGACGGGGGTAAAAATATATGAAAAAAGTGCAATTATGTACTCTACAACTTACAAAAAGTAAATACATAAAAAATATAATTTAGATTCCCTCAAATGGTTATCTTTCTATACTCAAAAGACTGGAGCAATGTAGACTTTGTCAGGAACAATCCCATATAAGGTATGCATTTGTAGTGCAACCTTAAAAGATCTAAAATCTCTAATATTTTAGATCCAATGTGGAAAATATTTTACATATATTTCAAATTAAGAAAATACCGGAGGTCTGGGTGAAGTGTTTGCCATAGGCATAGGCGGACGCTGTGCTGCAATGGAGGTTGGTGCTCGAGTTGTAGCTGTTTGAAGAAGTGGAGGCCTGAGAGGTGGCTGCTGTGGTGAGGGTGTGGACTTGGGCACAGACCCTGGTGCAGGGCCCAAGAGACCAGCACTTGGGATGGGGGCTGGGCCTGTGAATCCAGCAGGACCGCCAACATTGATTGGTCCTTGAGGATGTGGGGTGAATGATGTTGCAGGTGGTGGCACAACCACTGAAGCCTTAACACCAGGAGGCCCCAGAACTGGAACTGTGCCAACCCCTGGTGGTACTGGAGTTACAGGTGCAGGTGCAGATGCCCGTGGGATTGGGGCCGTAATGCCTGGAGCACCTGCTGGTGCAGCTGGTATCTATAAAACAAAACATACCTCAACCAATGGAAATTTAATGAAAAGTATATACCAATAAATGTCTTATGCATACTCATCATTTTCCATAAAACTATTGATAATCAAAGTTTAAACTACATGTCAACCTTTTCATCACTGATTTATAACTAATAACTAAAAGAAACCGTAAACTTTCAGGCCTATACTGCAGTTTCTTGTCAGAAATAAATAACAGATACAATGTCTAAAGTCATCCTCAACTAGCATAGAAGACAATCATAAAATCCCTTACTTTATGTTCTTCTTCCTTCTGTTTCAGAGCCTCCCTCTGCAGCCTTAGCAGCTGCACTTGTTTCTCGTGTTCTTCCCTCTGCTTTTCCTTCAGAGCTGCTTCTTGAAGACGGTACAGGTCTTCCTGCTGTTTCTGTTGCTGCTGCTGTTCTAAAAGCCGCTGTTGCTCCCTGACCTTCTGCTGCATCAGTCGTTCTTCCTCCAACTGTCTCTGACGGGCTAACATCTACCAAAAATTGCAGAATATAGAACAGGATATACCAATCCAATGTTTTCTGGTTTCCCCCCCCCACAAAAATCTATTTTCTACTAAGAAAGCTTTATTAATTATAAAAATGTATTTCATCTGACTAACCTATAATCTCATCAATTCTTGATTACTATAATAAACCATAAACCAGATAATAAGTATAATACACTTGAAAAATAAACAACAACAAAATCACCTCACCTCTTCTTGTTCCCTTGCCTTCCTAAGGAGTTCATTCTGATCCTGAGGTGGTTCCCCTTGCTCTTGCTGCGGTGGCTGAGCTTGCTGCTTTAGCTCCTGCTGTTGCTCCTGCTGGTGTATCTCATGCCCCTCTTCCTCCTCCTCTTCCTCCACCACCATGTCCTCCTCCTGCTGCTGCTCCTCCAGTTCTCTGTTCTCTGCTTGCCCCAGCTGGTCTGCGTGGTCTCCCTCTTGGCCTCCCTCATCCATTTCCCCATCTAAATTGAAAACACGTGATTTTATTCATGTATTTCTAACCATAATGCAACTTCTAGCTATAAATCAAAACAGTGATAATAGCATCAATAAAAACAAATGTGTTCAAACATTTCACAAAACACGAGTACAATGCCATCCTACTCACATTAGGCTACCTTACAGAATATAATACAAACTACACTACCTTTGTCCTCTTCCATATTGGCAGCCTCTTCCTGGGCAAGCAGGTGTTGATAAAGTCGTTCCACAAGCTCACTCTTTAGACCTGAAAGGATGGAAGAAACGCTGATGATGAAAAAATATCTCATCTTACAATGTCCATCTTCTGTTGCAATAATAACTGATACAGTAATAGTTGATTAAAAGAGCATAAAATAAAAAGAATAACAATAATTATTACTATTACCATTACATTTTAAAACAAAAACAACAATAATGATGCAATTATATTAATAATAATATTATAATAATAATAGTAATAATAATAATAATAATAATAACAACAATATCATTACCATAATTGCCATTATTACTGCACTACAAATACTACTCCCATTCCTTCTTAGCTTCCTTCATTCCAAACTTCTTCCCTCTTTTTTCTTTCCCCTTCCTCCCTCCTTTTTTCCCTCTCTATATTCTTTCCCCTTCCCTCTTTTTTTTCCCTCTCTATATTCTTCCCCCTTCCCTTCTTTTTGTCCCTCTCCATACTCTTTCCCCTTCCTTCCTTTTCTTCCCTCTCCATATTCTTTCCCTTCCTTCCTTTTTTTCCCTCTCCATATACTTTCCCCTTCCTTCCTTTTTTTCCTTCTCCATATCCTTTCCCTTCCTTCCTTTTTTCCCTCTCCATATTCTTTCCCCTTCCTTCCTTTTTTCCCTCTCCATATTCTTTCCCCTTCCCTCCTTTTTTTTCCCTCTCCATATTCTTTCCCCTTCCTTCCTTTTTTTTCCCTCTCCATATTCTTTCCCCTTCCCTCCTTTTTTCCCTCTCCATATTCTTTCCTCTTCCCTCTTTTTTTCCCTCTCCATATTCTTTTCCCTTCCCTCCTTTTTTCTCTCTCCATACTCTTTTCCCTTCCCTCCTTTATTCCTTCTCCATATTCTTTCCCCTTCCCTCCTTTTTTCCCTCTCATTATACTTTTGTTCCTTCCTTTCCCCCCTCCTTTCTCCCTCTTACTACGACTACGACTACGACTACTACTACAACTACTACTTCCTACTACTACCAATAATAACAATAACACTAAAACTTGTATTAATACTCATAATACTATTAAAACAAATACTAATAATAATACAATGTTAATAATAATTATCATTATAATTATAATTGATTACAACTTTCATAGTTACTAATAATCATAATAACAATTATAGTAATAAAGATAACAGTAACACTGATACTGATAACAACAATAAAAACAATAATAATAATAATAATAATAATAATAATAATAATAATAATAATAATAATAATAATAATAACAACGACAATAACAGTACAAACTTTATTAGACCATCAAAGAGTTTTTAATCTAAACATAAAATAAGAAAGAGACTAAAATGGTACTATCATTTCTATTACTTTTAGCAGCAATATTGCAAGCTTACTGTTAATTATGGAAAAGTTGAAGTTTACTAATCGTCTTGTACAGTAGAGAGAATGAATGAATAAATAAATAAATAAATAAATAATAAATATAGTACACAGATCTAAAACACATTTATTTTCATACCATTACTACGTTAGTAACTGGCAAAAACTGTCATCGTATTTATAAACAGCATTTCATGACAAGTTTTAATGTTAACCACTAGCAGACGGTTGGCATGTACATACATGCCGTAGCTATTGTGGACCGAAAAACGGATGACAATGTACCATGCCCATTCCCGTGCCATTGGTTTGTCGGGCGGGGTATGATTTCTCCAATAGTAGCAGCTTCATTTATATGGTAAAGATTTTAGGCAATGGCACCTATAATGAAGGTAAACCACCTTCAAAATTATATTTTTATAAATTACAGCAAAATAAAAGCTTTTAGGTGCCAAATGTTGCTTACAAACTAACGAATGAGCCAAGCGCAAACAGGGGAAACTGTCTATGCATGCCAACAATCCTGTTATTAAGTCCACTTGCCAAACATTTTTACCTGTCAGCATTGGGTTAATAATATTAAGTAATCCCCAAGCAGGTAATTTTACAGAAAAGTTCTGCCTAATGAATCACAACAATTTCTACAGTTGAATTCTTTCACTCTCTACGATCTAATCATATAGAAACTCCATATTCTTGGCCCTGATTACAAGGGAGGGCATGAAAGGTACCAGTGAAATTGCAGGGTAAAATATAAATATACACAGAATCACTTATCTTAGTGCCTTATTGCTATAGACAATAAAGGGGTGGTAGCTCCCCCATGGGGGGCTACCATTCCCCAAGCCCACCCAAGAAAAAGAATCCTCGGTAAAAGCTAACGAGACTGACGCCAGGTGATACAGGGATATGGACACTGCTATCTTGTAAAGCGGGAGAAATAGAGTAGGATACATCATAGTTTAAGCAGCAGCAGCCTAATAGTCACTGCTAAATGACAAAAATATTCCTCGTTATCACCGCTCAGATTCTAAGCCCTGCATCTTGTTTACTTTGCCAAGAATAACACAACACTGATCGCTTAACTCATTACTACGATATCCATAGTTGTTCATGGGTTACCATGTGCTTGTCAAAACAATATTTGGCTAATTATCAGTGTCTGCTGATACACATCTATGCTTTTAAAGTCTTTTATTAATGTTATTATACTTCACTTATGTATTTTTAAGATTTATCTATACCCATATTTAGAATTATGTGCGCATCGTGCGTTTCACACTTTCCTTTGCCAGCCGCCTGGTTTGACAGTTCCAAGCCGGTCATCTTGGGGTAGAACGCCGCTGAGAAATGTTGCGTTTCCAGTTTTGTGTTGATCCTGGATTATTCTTAAGACTATACAGTGACAACGAAGAACAAACAGACTTCAGTAACTATCCCAGTTCAATATCTGGTCCCATCAAGAGCTCCAAATGCCGAAAAAAGTTTAAAATCAAAGCAATCCAGACAGTAGAAAGAAGCAAATGAAAGTTTTACTTTTCCAGATATAAAGGTATTTGGTTTATCATTTTACGGTGTGAATGCAGCTCTATCTTGCTGTACACACCAAGGTGAGGAGAAAGTGTCCCAGGGAGTCTCTGCCCCCCATCAACCCTCCCCTCAGACAGTCGCCTAGTCACGGCAACTTAAATTGGTATATCAGGCTGTATTATTGGTCAATACATTTTTTTTAATTTTTTTTTTATTTTGCCGCGTCAGTCCATAGAATTTCAAGGATGGCAGTTATGTCTGTAAAGTTTCATTGGCCAATTTTAAGCATCTTTTTGTAGTAGTACTATGCATTTTTGATCATTATTCTTATTTAAGCTGGTTTTACCCCATAATTTCCCTGATATACTTCATGCCCTCCCCTACTAATGGGACTATCAAATTAAGTTCGTCGATGGAGAAATGGTACTCGTACTCCTCAAAGATTCATTCGCGGAAGAAACAATGCCAAGAATCAATGAAATCATGAAAGTAAGTGTGAGTTTCAGACAGACTCACCACTGGGCGTTCCCACATGTCAGTCGAACACTCTCTCTTGCCATGAATATGGACAATGTGTTATATATTATTCATATTTTACCGCGCAATTTCCCTGGTACCTTTCATGCTCTCCCGTTATGAAAGCCAAGATTGTCGCTAAAGAGGCGTTTCTGCACAATAGTTTCTATACATATGGATATTAGGGAGTGAGAGGAATCCATTGATAACAAAATTGTCGCTATCCATTAATTACCCCCCTTCATATTACTAGTAAATTGAGAGATAGGACTACCTCTTTATATGATAAATCAACACAGAGGTCTATCTTTGTGTGTGTGTGTGGGGGGGGGGGTTGTTGGTAATTGCCACTGTCAACTGGCATTGGTCAAATTAACCTGCATGACGTCAATGAGAGCACGACTGTAGTCTTCAATGCAAGGCAGGTTTACATGGAATTGGTAATGGGGTAAGGACAGCCTCTTATAAGGTCGACTGTCCCGTGGAATCATTATACACCTAGTTTAGGCTAAAAACGTTGCAGATTTATAACAACTCGGGATGTTCCCTGTCTGTCCTCAAGTCTAAAAAATTCTCATTCTAACAAGGTAACTAAACCCTAATTCCTCGAGCATTTACCTCTGACAACTCACACCAAACCCAAGATATCTCTTAAATAACATCTACTCCATCACAGTAAAAACGCCACAGTATAAACACAACAAACGTTTATTTCCGAGAGGCTGTCCCGTTTCCTCCAACACTGTCAACAAGTCCACCTCAGCATGTATTACCTTGAGTGGGCAGCCCAAGCTCGGATAGTTTGGCCTTCAGGTCGACCACCCTGAGCTTGGCTAACTCCTCCTCCGTGACGGCCATGGCTGGTTAGGTCTTAATCACCCTAACAAGCAATCACGAGCCACTAAACGACCATTCGACATTTACAGCCAGACGACTCGAGGCGAACTAAACATTGCCGAACTTGGCCGGTGGTTCTTCTCGGAGGCGAGGGACCTCTCCTGGGATATGCTTTTATGTCGTTTATATCTCTGTTACGTTATATATTTTTTTCTTTTTGATTAGCGGGAGGAGTTTCACACACTGACAATATTTTAGGGGGGGATATAGGATTTGTGAGAGTGAATTCATCGAACAGGAGCTTATGTTTTTTTTTTAACGTTTTACGGGTGTATGTGTGTGCATGATTGAGTGTGTGTTGTATGGGTGTATAAATAAATATGAATACATGCATATATGTGCACACACACACACACACACACACACACACACACACACACACACACACACACACACACACACACACACACACACACACACACACACACACACACACACACACACACACACACAAACATATATATATATATATATATATATATATATATATGTATGTATGTATGTATGTATATATATATATGGTAGAAAAAAAACAATGCACAAACTAGATTTAATGAAATGAGTGAGACACACGTGTGCAGACATATAAGTAGGTATACATATTTTTTTCAGAATTTCCTTTTGTTCTGCACACTTACCACTCACGCAGGTATTTTCCTCTTGAGCGCAACCTAGCAAGTTCGTATCTAATGGAGAAACAATTTTAATTCCCTTTTCTGCACACACTAATTCCTCTTGTTTCTTCGCCCAGCTCCAGTGCGTCCGTTCCCATACGAGATCAGGAGAGGACTGACCCTCGTGTGAGGTGGGCTTCTCCTAACCGAGGTCATCGTGGTATCAGGCCACAACACGGCCGAGGTGGGGTCAGTCGGGTATATAGGATTTTTGCCCTTAAATCCGAGGCAAAAGGGGCTTTAATCGCTCACCACAGAACTTCTGGTATCTGCAAAACATTTCGGGTGTTGGTGTCCACTCACAGTTCACTCCCGCCACGCACTGTACGGACTATCATGTAACTTGTCTGAACATTTTCGGTATATTCAATTTTGCATTAATATTCTCGCTGATGGCACACGCACGCACGCACGCACGCACGCACGCACGCACACACACACACACACACACACACACACACACACACACACACACTGAATGTGTGTGTGTGTGTGTGTGTGCGAGAGAGAGAGAGAGAGAGAGAGAGAGAGAGAGAGAGAGAGAGAGAGAGAGAGAGAGAGAGAGAGAGAGAGAGAGAGAGAGAGAGAGAGAGAGAGAGAGAGAGAGAGAGAGAGAGAGCGGAGATCAGTTTGTTTCTCAATTCTCTGAAGGTAAAAGAGAAAATTTAGACCCACGTCCCTCTCAAAAAGTGTGGGCCCAATGCTAAAACCAAGGGAATTGGACGACATAATACGGGCCTGTTGATCTGAGACGTCCCTTGCCACTGCACGTCCTCTGAACAGAACATTTCCACTGTTATCAACGTAGGTATTAATATTCATGATCGACGGAGAGTAAAGATCTGATGGCAACATAGCACATGGGTTTTTTTGCTGCACTTAGACAGGTAAGCTGCTTTTCGATCACTGGGCTCCAACATCAGGTGCCATCAACCTGTAGATTTTGAAGGACAAGAAGACATTATCATCAACCTTCCAGTTGATCTCGAGTCTAGATCAGTGACAAAAAGTCAGCCATTGGGATCGTCCACAGTGATGGATTAAAAATCTAAATTATGACATGCATGGCAATAGGAACTCATCAAACTGAATAGCTGTCAAATGCAACCTAATTATATATATGCTGGAAGGATAATTAATAAAGAAATTTCCCCACAGCATAAGTAAATGCGCACAGAGCTGACGCACGCCCCTCAACACAGACCAGGGTGAATTTGACATTGGTCTTGTGCCGATTTTTCTCCTGAAATATTTTGTGCGAAATGTGCCCAGTTTTGCCTGCGCCTTGACTGCGCCAGTCAGGTACAGAACTGCATCTCACAATACCTGATTCACTGTGTATGGGAATGTTTTCAGTATGCAATATTGGATTTAAAATGTGAAAGGACGTTTTGTTGTCTAGACAATGTGGCCGAACGTGTCGAAGAAGGAAAACTGCAAATAATGAATAGACGTCTTTCGCGCTGCCAGAGTTGCAGTAGCCTCTGCTTCTTCGCCGAAATGCCGCGCCATTGTCAATCAGGGCATTGCCAAAACCTTGCGCCGAAAAGTTTTCTACCTCACGCTCAGCACCGAAGATTTCCGAAAATAAGCCCATCACGTTCGCCCTGGAGCGGATACCCCACCTTCCCCTGGCGAAAAGAGTGACCCTCCAGTCCATGCCTCGTGACACCTATCCTTCGTTATATAAGTTATGAGTCTATCCTTCGTTACATCCACCAGGATTGGCTCAGCGTCACAGCGAGCTCACTCTGCAGTACCTTGTCCTATCAGCTCACAGATCATGATGATTTAAATGAGAATAACATTGATTATTAGCGGATTTAGAGGATGAAGGCTATCCGAAAATTGCCTAAAGAATCTCTGGACTTTGTGTTCGAATACGTTTTTAGAATGACGTGGATATTATTATTAATATTATTGTTATTATTATTATTATCAATATTATTATTATTATTATTATAATAATAATTATTATTATTATTATTATTATTATTATTATTATTATTATTATTATTATTATTGTTATTATTATTGTTATTATTATTATGATTATTATTATGATTATTATTATGATGATGATTATTATTATGATTATTATTATGATGATTATTATTATGATTATGATGATGATGATTATTATTATGATTATGATGATTATTATTATGATTATGATGATGATTATTATTATGATTATGATGATGATGATTATTATTATCATCATCATCATCATCATTATTACTTTTGATAAAAATACTGTTTATAAAACAGCACTGGAGTCAAAACTATCGACAAGTAGATTTCCAAGATGGTCGACATTTTGGATTAAGAATATTAAACGGAGAAAAAAGAGAGAGAAATCAACTTGTGCTCATTATGGTCAAGGATTCACTTGTAAGTTATTTAATTACATCAGAATTATTGCAAATACATTTATTTAATTGTATCAAACTTATTGCAAATACATTTATATATCATTTTCTGTTATCATTATTATTATTGGTATTATTATTATTATCATTGTTATTATCATTATTACTGTTATTATTATTATCATTATTATTATTGTTATTATTATCATTATTATTATTATTATTATTATCATTATCATTATTATTATCATTATCATTATTATTATTATCATCATTATCATTATTATTATTATTATTACTACTACTGCTATCATTATCATCATTATCATAATGGCATTGGGTGGGAACCAAAGTGCAAAATCGGCACATGTATATCGGCTTTACAAAAATATCATTTAATATTTACCTTTCTTTAATGCGGCTCAACTTCTTTTAGAATATATATATATATATATATATATATATATATATATATATATATATATATATATATATATATATATATATATATACAGTGAACCCTCGTTTTTCGCGGGGGTTACGTTCCAAAAAGAACCCGTGATAGGCGAAATCCGTGAAGTAGTAACCTTTATTTTTTTTTACAATTATTATACAATGAAATAATCTACAATGCATTGAAACCAAAGAACAAAACTTTTTTACAGGCCCAAGCATTTGTTTAACAAATAAAAGTACTGTATAAACGTTTTTTTTTTTACAAATAACTACTGTATTGTAAAATAATAATTTTAATCATCAATACGTACTGAAGGCTTCATGGGTTATAGAGAAAATTTGCAAACTTAAATTCGGCAAGCTGTTTTACGTACATGTACATATTAAACCTTAACGTTATTGACACACAGGCAGAGAAGAAGCGGAGAGACTGTTTAGCCAATCAGAATGCAGAACACAATGCACAATGCAAATCCGTGAAGCAGCGAGAACGTGAAAGGTGAACCGCATTCTAGCGAGGGTTCACTGTATATACCTATATATATATATATATATATATATATATATATATATATATATATATATATACCTATATATATACATGAATATATATATACCTATATATATATATATATATATATATATATATATATATATATATATATATATATATATATATATATACCTGTATATATATACAACTATATATAGATATATTTATACATATATATATACATACATACATACATACATACCTATATATATATATATATATATATATATATATATATATATATATATATATATATATATATATGTGTGTGTGTGTGTGTGTGTGTGTGTGTGTGTGTGTGTGTGTGTGTGTGTGTGTGTGTGTGTGTGTGTGTGTGTGTGTGTATGTATATATATAGATATAGATATAAATAGATATATATATATATATATATATAACACACACATACACACACAAACACACACACACACACACACACACACACACACACACACACACACACACACACACTCACTCACTCACTCACTCACTCACTCACTCACTCACTCACTCACTCACTCACTCACTCACTCACTCCTCACACACTCACTCGCACGCACGAACACTCGCTTTTATGGTTTTACTCGAATGAAGGGATCCGAACACAGTCAGCATGTAAACAATCTTCAGCGCAAGTGACTCAGTGTGTGTGTCATCTGTCAGATTATTTGCTCAAAAATCTACTTTCACGACTTTGTACACGCATTTATCATCGCTATGGGGCTGCACAGCATATTGAAGAAGCTGAAACAGAAAGAGCACGAAGTTCGGTTGCTTATGCTGTATCCTTTTGAATTTATATATGAGTTCGGTGTCGGAATTTTTGAGGATTTGTTTATGATCAGCACTGGTCTGAATATTATTTTTCTAATTAATATGCCTGTGTGTGTTGATTGTACTTACTTTGTTGTGTATGTGTGTGATTCTGATACATAATCGTGTTGTTATTTACGATAATTGTAAACCGTTTTTGTTTTATATGTCGTATTCCGTTTTAAATAACATTTTATACAGGAAAAGGTACAGATAAATTTCCAGCCAGTCTTCTTGTAGACGAAAAATAATATGTGCAAACGATACTGCGAGGGATTCTAAGAAATTTATCTCATGTGATAGTGTTTTCAAATTGAAAATATAAAGAAAGTGTTTCATTAAGATAAACATTAAATTTGGGGTAATTTTACAGAATAGTTCTACCAAAATGGATCAAAACAGTTTTGATTATTAATGGATTCCTCTTACTCTGCACTATCCAGATACATAGACATTGTCTAATGCAGAAAGCTGTGTCCTTTACGATCCCCCCATGAGGTGTTGTTGCTGCTAACCCAGTCCAGGAAAACAAAAAATCCTCCCCATATTTCCAACATAGACTCTCCTGCTGTAAATACTTGAGGGATTCTTTGTATTTCAATGCGGGGTTGGGGGCGGCAACCCTTCATTGGATAAGATATTGACTGATTTCCACAATTTCCCAGGTACCTCTCATGGCCACCCCTGCTACTGAGGCTAAGATAATCACTAATGGGCAGGGGGCTCCATGCAATAATTTTGATATGTTTGGATAGTAGAGTCTTAGAGGAATCCATCAATACAAAATTTGTTTTGATCTAGTAAGAGGAACTATTATGTAAAATGACCAGATTTGGTATTTGGACTCCCTATCAATTTTCTGCAAACTAAATATAGCGATAATAGTCGGCTTAATCAGTGAATAAATATTATACAAATAGCTGCAAATTTCCTAGTCTGGAGTCGGTGTAAGTCAACGGCTGAAGATTTACGTCAAGGCTTTAAAGGCAATTTTTTTTCAGAATTTGCAGCAACATAAACACAAATCAATTGGAGAACTAATGGTAGTAATAAAAAGTCTGAGAAAAAAAATTCTATTAAAAATACAGATTAAATTCTTGTGTTTTGTGAGCTAATTTACCATACCTTAGTTCACCAATTAGCTACAAACTTTACTCCTTCAGCCTTCACTGAATCATGCCAGTAATGTCAGTAATTTTCACATACTTGTTGTTTTGAAAAAAAGGTGCAGTAAACAAGGCAAGTAACACCATATATAAAATATAATATTGAGATTTGTGAATTACTTCATACATTTTTCCCAGCTTATGGGAGGGGTATGGACACGCAATTGAATATAAAAAAAACAATACATGTCAAAGGGCAGTAGAGCTCCTATTTCATTGCCAGTGAAACACAGTTCCAAAGGCGTTAATATGAAAATGCTTTGATAATGAAAAAAAAAAAAAAAAAAAGAGCAAGTGAGAGTATGAGGTGATATGATGTTGCTATAAATATAAACAATTGTCATATCAAAATTAGATCTGAACAAAAAATAACAAATTATAAGTAGGCTAACAGGCACTATAAATTAACCCCAAGCTGCCGGGTATGACATATACATACATGCCATTGCCCATTGTGTGTGTTGAATTTAATAATTGTTTTTACATATAGATGGCTCCACAAGTACTAAGTCACAAATGAACCAATTATGTGAACTACCTGTCTCACCTGTTTACCCTTTTCCTTCATTTTAGATAATATTTTCTAATATTACTGCTGTTAGTAATGTCAGTAACAATCAAGTAATTGTAATAGTTCGAGCAAAAATAACTGTGTCAATATTGATAGCACTAGTCAAAAAAAACATTTTCCCGCTTTTTCAAGGAAAAGCAAGGTCGCAAGATCTACTAATTGACTTCTTTGTGGCTAAGCATTGACAGAGCCATTTACGTGCAGGAACATTTAACCAAGCATTGCCAAAAGGAACGTACCATTTTCCCGTCAACATTGGGTTAAGCATGTTGAAATACAAGGTGTCCCTGCATTTATTCATATGCCATTTGATGTACTATAATATCAACCAAATAGATAAGGCAAAAAAATCAACTTATATGAAAAACAGTAATGATAAAAGAAATCATAATTACTGAATCCAATAAAATGCAACTATAAGTACCATCCTTAAATCATGTCTTAAACCACTAATCCCCAAATTTTTCAAGACCTGTGGTGGCACCATTCACGCCAACTTCACAAAGAGGTTCTTCTGGTAAGGCAGTGTATAAGAAATAAGACCTAGTGGAAGACTATAAAATAATCCCCCAAAGTGTCCCTGCTGAAAGTAAGAGAGTACTACATATTATCCATTTTGTTAATTTATGAGAGATCTACCAGTTTTCTATGGCACAAACCAACCTAATTCCCTGTGATTTCAGAGTTCAGACTTCTTTGAAAACAGATTAGGTATGTTTATACACTGGATGCTCATAATCCCTTAAGGAACCAGTAATATTGGGTAAGGAGATAAAATCAGATATAGGTTTAACTTACAAATGACTACATTTATCACTTTTATATGCCTGCATTTCGGTAGGCCAGTACCCCAACCCCCTGCCTGGAGTGCAAAATTACCACATCTGACTGGGAAGATGGAACCCAGGAAGGTCCATGTAACAGATGTCACAATTGATATCATGACTCATCTGAGGTGAGATAGGAATTACTTGTAATGTATTGAGTCCCAAGTTGGAAGTTGGCGAGTCTGGAATCCAGGCCCTCTGTGCTGAAGATCTGAAGAGCTTAATTTTTAGACCGGCGGATTTTTTAAACGAAATTTTCTAATTGGTGGGTAGGTATGCCCAAGTGATAGTTTAATTATGTTGAAATCCATATGTGATAGGAAGGGCTAGGAGTAACTTTTTATCTTTAAACAAAAAAATAGTTACTCTGGTATTATTAGGAATGCTATATACCAATCAGAAATTAGAAAATCACATTGCATTCTTAATATGAAGTTCACAGAGTGAGGGTGGGTGAATTTACTGAATAAATTTGTTCTCAGTTGTCTTTGTCAAAATTTTTTAGTACATGTACAAGAAATTGTAATATCCTTTAGATATTTCCATCCTGAACATGATTATACTAATACAGTTGTTTACCATGAAGCATGATGCGCCAACAGTTATTGAAAATAATCAAATTTCATTTTCCTCGGTGGGTTTAGAAATGTGAACATAATCAAACTGTTGTATCATGATATGCCATCCTGACTAACTTTGAATAGATACTTTTCACAAGTTTGATTTGGTTTGGTATATATGTTGTTCATTAATGATAAATGATATTTAGTGAAAAATTTTGGAAAGGAGTTTTATATGCTTTAAAATACTCTTAGGAAATTAGGTTGCCTTGTAAGTGAGCCATTTTGCACATGAGTAATTTTCTTGCCAAAAAATTAAAGGTTGACCTACACCGTAACATGATATCAACTTACACACAAGTATATCAAAAAATATGTTTACAGACCAGTTTTTCTACATGAATATGTCTTGTGTCCCTTTATATTTGTATCCATTGGATCTGGTTTTAAAATAGCAAGAAGAGGGATTTAGAATAGGAAGAAGAGGAATTAGTTTTCCTTGACCAACTTATTTCAGCGGTCTCGACAATGCTGGGAAGACAACAGTGGTCAAGAGATTTTGTGGAGAAGACATTAGCACAATATCCCCAACTTACGGCTTTAATATCAAGACAGTGGAACATGTAGTGGATAAATATGAGTAAGTTCCTAAGAGTGAAGGTCCCATCTCATGAGTTTAATGATATTATGGACTTATTAGATACTTTGTTTTTAGAAGTTTCACTGAATGTTTCTGTTGTCAGAGTTGGGTGACAGTTTGTGTATGTGTTCTTTTATTATATTTATGATTGCATTTATGCAATTTGAGATGATTTGATGTAGAATTATAGTTTGGATATTCTATTAATTTTCATTATGTTACCAAAAATAGAGATTTGAAGAATCATTTACCTGGTAATGCTGATTATCTAAAAGAGAAGTTTTTTTTTTGACTACAAACGGCAGCTGGATACAAGAACAATATTTATATGCTATTTTCTGTCACAGAAACCACAGATACTGCATACTTGACAGATGTTAGCTAACAGCTGTTATGGTCCCAACACCTGTGCATATGTGTGGAGTGACTTATGTCATTTGCATTTCTCCATAAAGGAATGGTTTCTCACTATCTGAAATCCAGATGTAAAACCTTTTTTTTTTTTTTTTTTTTTTTTTTCACTGGTATATAAAGGTTTCATGGATTAATATCCTCCTTCAAAAGAAAGAAAGAAAGAAAGAAAGAAGAAAGAAAAACTATGAGTGATTTGAAGATATTTTTGACATTGTAAGAATGATATTATGAAAAGTTTTATGATGTGTATCATATAATGCAGTGTATCTATTAAGCTAAAGATTGTTTTTTGAATAATGACACGAATCATTGTCTACAAAATCATGTAGAATACCATAGATACCTTGTTACACCATTCATATACTGAATTCTGCAGTAGTCTATGTTTGATTATACTTTTATTAAAATATTATTTTTGATTGGCCACAAGAGAAGAAAAACTAGGTTTTGTGCATTGTATGATATTAAAACTATTTTATTCTTATCATCAATGTAATGATTTGGATAGACGTGTAAGTTTGCATAAATAAAATAAATACCAATACCAATTATTAGACTTTATTCCCATTTTTATTTTCTTTTTTTTATTATATATCAGGCTTTTTTTCCCATAATAAAATGTCATTTTGAAATCTGCCATTCTATATAAGGTGAAATACCAACAGATATAAATTGAACATATGGGACGTAGGAGGACAAAGCTCACTTCGTTCATACTGGAGGAATTACTTCGAGTGCACGGACGGCCTTATATGGGTCGTGGACAGTGCGGATGTTGATCGCCTGAAAGATTGCCAAGGGGAACTCAAGAAGCTTTTAGAGGAGGAGGTAAATTTTATATTTTATTAAAAGACTTTCTCTTTTATTTGATTTTATTTTTATTTTCTGGTTGTTTACTTCTTCTTTTTTAGGTCACTGGTTTTCTATGTAATTAATTGACTTACCTGTTTGCTCACATTCACTAATATGCACTATCTTTCACTCAGATGCACTCATGTATTCACTCACTCACTTGCTCAGTTCAACTCAACTCACTGAATGTATTCAACTTAATCATGCATTCATTCATGTACTCACTTTCCTACATACTAACTCCTCATTCACCAAAGTACTCTCTGACTGTGACTTCATTCATATGTCCACTCACCTACTCACTCATTCACTCACATACTCACTCACTCCCTCTCCTACTAATTCAATCGGTCACTTACTCACTCATTTAACTACTAATTCACTCACTCACCAGTTTACTCACCCACTTTCTCACCTTCTAAGTCAAAATTACAAACTTTCATACTCACTCACTCACTCCTTCTTGTCTCTCATTCTTACATTTTCTTTGTGTCTCTTTACTTTCCAATGTTTTCTGGTGTTTCTCAATTTCTTTTGTCTTTCTTTTCTTCCTTTTATTATTCTCATACTTCTTCTTCCCAATCCTTTAAATCCTACATATTTAATCCCTTTTATTCTCGACTATGTATTTGCTCCTGCCCCTTCCCTTGTTATCACTATCTACACTCTATTCCTTCACCTTTCCTGTCCTTTATCACCTTTTCCTGCTCTCTTACTACCTCTCTTTCTGGTCTTCTTTCACTTCTTTTCCTGCTCTCGCATCATTTCTTTTCCTGCTCTCGCATCATTTCTTTTCCTGCGGTCATATCACTTCTTTTCCAGCTCTCGTATAATTTCCGTATCTTCTGCTCTCTTATCACTTCTTTTCCTGCTCTACAAAATCAATATTTAGGAAGGGTCTGCTAAATGGTACTGACATTAGATGATCGATTTTTATCATTTAGTTTCTTCCATTAATTTTCTTGTTTGTTTTTCTCATTTTTTACAGAGGCTGGCCGGGGCAACATTGCTCGTGTTTGCTAACAAGCAGGATCTTCCAGAAGCCCTTTCCTCCGAGCAGATAAGAGATGTGAGTATAGAATGTGTGCGTGTGCGTGTGTAAGTGTATGAGCGTGTGTATGTGTATTAGTGTGTGTATGTGTATGAGTGTGTGTATGTGTATGAGTGTGTATGTGTGTATGAGTGTGTATGTGTGTATGAGTGTGTATGTGTGTATGTGTGTATGTGTGTATGTGTGTATGTGTATAAGTGTGTATGTGTATGAGTGTGTATGCGTATGAGTGTGTGTGTGTGTGTGTGTGTGTGTGTGTGTGTGTGTGTGTGTGTGTGTGTGTGTGTGTGTGTGTGTGCATGTGTATGTGTGTGTGTGTGTGTGTGTGTGTATGTGTGTGTGTATGTGTGTGTGTATGTGTGTGTGTGTGTGTGTGTGTGTGTGTGTGTTTTTTTTTGTGTGTGTGTGTGTGTGTGTGTGTGATTGCCTGTCTCATAGATATGTAGATCTTGATAGTGATCAGTGGACATATGTAAAGAGAAAAGCCATTTTAGACCCAAAATTAAGGTATTACTGTCCCCGTCTCCTTAAAAATGGAAGATAAAGGTGTTTCACAAGGACAATATTTTTTTTTCTGCTTCTTCCTCTTACTATTGTTGTAGTTCAGCTCTTATTTTGTATGGAAAAGTAATAGAAGGAGATAGGTTACGGTCAAGTATGCATATTTCCAACAACAATAATGTAATGTAAAATGTTTCATTTTCTTTATAGTAAGAAAATCACCCATTTTATGTTATATGAACCCATCATCCTCTACCTCACTGTGTTTTTCTTTACATGTGAAACTAAAACCAAAAGAAAAGAATGGAAATTGATTTTAATGTAGAATGCAAAGAATGTATTTCATAATCATGGTAGTTCTTTCTGGGAAATTGAAGTAATTTTAGGATGTATTGATTGCCCTTAGCAATATGTCTATTAAATACCCATTAAAACATAGGTGCATATTGTCAAAGTTTGATATGTTGTCATTGGTTTCTTTGCTTTCTATCTTTCAATTTTTTTCTTCTTTGTGCATGTCTTCTTTCTCTCTCTCTCACTTTTTCTTCATGCGAATTGATTTTGAAAAAGAATGGTAAATACTACATATTGTTTTTTATTCCTTTCTTTCATTAGTCTCTGTTCTCTTATTCCCTGCCAGATCCTGGACCTAAACAACCTCAAGACGCACCACTGGTACATCTTGCCGTGCAGCGCTGTCACAGGCGAGAACCTGGTGGCAGGCATAGACTGGCTCATCCGAGATATTGCAGCTAGAATATTTACTTTGGATTAATATTATTTATAAAGACATTTGATATAGGTTCTTGAACTAGTAATGTTCAGTGGTGTTTAAGGTAAGTTCTTCAACATTCCATGTGTAATGATAACCATCTAAGGGAAAGAATGTGATGCTGAGGATTATTATTATTATTGTTTTTTTTTTCTATTTGTTATTATTTTTTTATGGAAGGAAAATTTGTTATACATTTGTCTTTAAGATGATTATTGGCCCACTACCCACTGGTCCCAGTTGGCATGATGTCCATACCATGTCCACTGTGATTATGGTATATTAATTGTGTTTACACAGGGAGTCAATTAACAGTCCTATTGTGCCTGTTTACTCTTTTCCTTGATTTTTTGGAGAGATTAATTTCTATTATTGCGATTATTTTGATATTATGATAATCATAATGCCAATAATGATGATAACATTATCAATATTAATAGCATTAGAAAATCAGGTGCGGTACTAGGGATAGTTAATTGGCTCCTTGCTAAGCACTTGCAGAACCATCTGTATGCAACAAAATTCACTAAGGCTAGGGGGTTTAATAGAGTGTGAAAGTAATGCATATTTTTTATTGATTTTTCCGTGTCAAAGAATCAGACATTCACCTTGTTATTTATTATAGACATCCTTTTTTGTTTTGTTTATTTATTGTGGTGTAAGACTATATTTGATTAGGTGTTCATATTGTGTATTACTGAAAAGAGGCCGATTTTATTGTATCATAAGCAATTGGTTGAAATATTACTCCTATTGAATTGTTGTACATTATATTGACATCATTATTTTATTCTTTGCCATTTTTCTTTTCATGTACATTTAACCCATTGTTATTATTTACCATGTATCGCAGATTATTATGATTTCCTTTAAGGCATGTCCATGCTTTTTCTTTTAGATTTTAATGTCAAAGATTTATAAGGTATGTTAGTGTGCTTCTACCTAGCACTATGAAAAGTTTTGAAAAAGTGTAATCTCAAACAATTTATTATAGTCATTATTTTCAGATGAGCTAGGAAACTAGAACTTTTGTGTGAAGGAAACGAGTGCACCATCAAAATAAATGTTAAATGAATTGTGTTCTCGGGCAATATGCCAGTAATACAAGCTGTTTAATTAAAATCTAATGGAATCATTGTCGTCTTAGTATGTATTTGTGTTGTCTGTGATGGTTTGTCTTCATTATCTCATTATTAAACTCCATCTCACATTTTAGGAATATGTTGCAGTTTCCTTAGATAAGTAGTTTTTTTTTTGTATTCATTTTTGTGTTTTATACATGAGAAAAGGAAATGTCCGTAGCTAGGTTACCAAAGGAAGTTTTGATGGTGATGAATGCCCATTGTGTATGAAAATTCATTGTGAAGACAGGTGCTATGTGTAGACATTGACTTTCTAGTTTCATGTCATGTTATATTTGGTTAAGGAAGTGTTTTTCTAGTGAGTAAATGTACTGTACATTAACCAGACTAAACAATATTCAACAGATAAAAGCTTTTGATAGGAAATGTAAATTTTACAGTTTAGGAAAAAAAATCATCAGATGCAACATTTCATTCTGTTTTTAAGATTCTTTAGTTACACCCCACACGAACCAAGTCTAATTCTGAAACATTAAACATGCACAATGCTCTCTTGTAAGGTATGGAAGAAGAAACAGGTGATTGATCCTGAATATTCGAGTCAAAAAGAGAGGTAGGTAATGTTAGAGGAGGAAATAATAAAGTTATTTGGATTTTTGTTTGTTTATTTATAACAGTAAACTTTTTCTTTTTCTTTTATGCGATGAAATATTGAAGGCTTCAGGGGTAATATTGAGATTATTATTTTTTATCCAAAATCATTTTACTCCAGTATACTCATGCCACTAATGATCTTAGAAAGCCAGATAACTTTGAGTAATAAAATCAAAATCTAGAATACTCAGCCTTCATGGTTGTCCATGCAGCCAGTAGAATATCTTTGCCATACAGCTATTGCAACAGTTTTATATGAGGAAGAAT
>NC_091576.1:5653237-5668237 GCF_042767895.1 Penaeus vannamei
AGCTGCCCTGCCGGTACGGACGCGGCTTAATCAACGAAGCGAATGCTGTCAAAACTCACAGAAGTTCTCAGATCCAAAAATGTCGATATTACTACTACTGTTGCTGTTTTTAATTCACGGAAATAATAGTATTCGTGAGGGTAGGACAGTAGAAATTACGTTATTGTCTGGATAGTCCTACATAAGCTTCTAAAGGGCAGTTATTAAGGGTGATTAATACGTGTGTTTACTACTACTACCTTTTCCATTATGATTTATCGAACATTTAATGGATGGAATATATTTTTTTCTCGCTCCAGGTATGTTAATGATTACTAATACCTTTTCCATTATGATTTATTGAACATTTAATGGATGGTATATATTTTTTTCTCGCTCCAGGTATGTTAATGATTACTACTACCTTTTCCATTATGATTTATCGAACATTTAATGGATGGAATATATTTTTTCTCGCTCCAGGTATGTTAATGATTACTACTACCTTTTCCATTATGATTTATCGAACATTTTATGGTTGGTATATATTTTTTTCTCGCTCCAGGTATGTTGATGATTACAATAAAATTCGGGATATTTTGTTTCTCACAACTGTATGGTAGTAGTGAGAGATTAACTAGATTTAAGGGTAATTTTCTATATCACAATTTAAGATGTTTTTTTTAAATTAATGGCATTCCCTTCTTTAGTTGATTAGAAGGTAATGGTTAAGTTGTGCCGCATGCAACTTATTATCAATATCATGATTATGTCTTCTACATTTTTTATTGGTATAAGTTACCGAGAGCGATGGCAGAAATAGAGCCAGATTGTCATATGCTGGAACTCATAATTTTCCTACTTTTTATTGTGAATTTATTGTGGATAACAATCAGGATTTGAGTGAAAAAATGTATGGAATGGTCACCTTGACATAAACTGAGACACTTTTATTCTATGGCAAAAGGTGCGTAAATTGAAAATAAAGGAGATATGGGATAAGATAGAACATGTGAAAAAAATAACCCTTTTTATTACTATTTTGATAATTATGATGTAGAATTTCTTATATATTTCTCAGAAATTCTTGAAAAAATGGGAAGTCTTTCGGTAATTATCCAGAAAAAGTCTGCAAGGGCATAGAAACTAATAAGGTAATAACAAAACATGAAGCTCTATTAAATCTCAATGATAATCTTTACAAAATGACGATAAACCATCAAACGTTTATCAAAGTCTGAGGATCTATAGATGGTACAGTGGTGTTGGGTTTGCATCCATGTAATTTTTGTATGTTTTTGTAAGACAGAACTCGTAACTCAGTCTTTCAATTAATCCAATTTTTGCATCTCTGTGATACCAGTACATGAACATTAATACAGTAGCTACTACTTCATGGAACGGATAGATTAGTAAATTCTAAACCCTTTTTCTTCTACATAGTTGTCACTGACTGAATATATCCTTATTTAATTAAAAAGATAGATATAAGGAAACAAGCAGGACCTTCCTACATCCTTGTCATTATAACCACTTTCTGTGCAGTTTGTAGATCTCCATGACAATTTATTAGCAAAAAAGTAGTAGTCGGCTTTTTTTTTTTTCTTTTCTTTTCTTTTCTTTTCTTTTCATTGCTGGGGTGCTGATGGCTTATAGAAGTCAATAAGTCTGTCACAAGGTCTCTTTGTCTTATATCTCTTTTTTCAATTTTCAACAACTGTGTGTAAAAAGAATATCTTGCAATTTGCCAATATTATTTTCATTGTTAAATTTCTGTTGTGCAGTACTGTAAGTGTGTGCAAAACTTGAATTTTACCTGATGTGCATGAGACTTGTTTTTGCCTTAAATCATGAGTGTCACAAATATACCCTGACCTTGGACTGCCTAGTAACGAGGCTGGGAGGTGACACAGTACAATGATTGAGAAAATCAAAGATCTTACAAATGATAATACTGTGGAGGCGTGATCAAGATTATACCACTAATGTAGTAGTGTCAGTTACAATAAAAAAGATTTTATCTTTGTGTGTGTGTGTGACTGGCAGTGTGTGTATGCATGATAGTTCTGTGTGCCAGACATTATACACGCGCTGTAGAGAAACTTTCTCATATCTTTCCGACTTTTGATCTCTAATTTTTGCAGTGGAAAAATTACAATATAATGAAATATTACAACACAATTAGAATTTAGCTAATTATTTCTGTTGTGCAATTGATTTTTTGAAAGTATTTAATTGAGCTAAAGAAATCTAATAGTTGTGATGTTGAAGAGAGAAGTAAAAGTGAGCATAGTTCATATTTGGTTGAACGTTAATTGCTTTAGATCCAGAGGTATTACGAGACAAGGGGTCCCAAGGTGCATCTTTGACCATCCCACACGATGACCTTATCGTCAATTTTAAGGGTTCGGCATCGAGTGATAAGAGGAGGCAGTTGATAACGTGTAGTGAGAGTGAGAGAGATAAAGATACAGTTGTAAGCTGACTTCGGGTTTTTCCTATTACTAATGTTTATATATTATTTATATTTCATCTCTTCTTTTCCTTTGCTACTCTTTACTTTCTCTTCTTTTCTTTTTCTCTCTCTTCACGTTTCTCTCTTCCCCTCCTTTTCTCCCTCTCCCTCAACCATTTCCTTTTCCTTTCCTGAACCTCTTCTCTCCTTCACCCTCTCCCTCTCCCTCTCCCTCTCCCTCTCCCTCTCCCTCTCCCTCTCCCTCTCCCTCTCCCTCTCCCTTTCCCTTTCCCTTTCCCTTTCCCTTTCCCTTTCCCTTTCCCTTTCCCTCTCCCTCTCCCTCTCCCTCTCCCTCTCCCTCTCTCTCTCCCTCTCCCTCTCCCCCCCTCTCTCTCTCCCTCTCCCTCTCCCTCTCCCTCTCTCTCTCTCTCTCTCTCTCTCTCTCTCTCTCTCTCTCCCTCTCCCTCTCCCTCTCCCTCTCCCTCTCCCTTTCCCTTTCCCTTTCCCTTTCCCTTTCCCTTTCCCTTTCCCTTTCCCTTTCCCTTTCCCTTTCCCTTTCCCTTTCCCTTTCCCTTTCCCTTTCCCTTTCCCTTTCCCTTTCCCTTTCCCTTTCCCTCTCCCTCTCCCTCTCCCTCTCCCTCTCCCTCTCCCTCTCCCTCTCCCTCTCCCTCTCCCTCTCCCTCTCCCTCTCCCTCTCCCTCTCCCTCTCTCTCCCTCTCCCTCTCCCTCTCCCTCTCTCTCTCTCTCTCTCTCCCTCCCTCTCCCTGTCCCTCCCATCTCTATATCTCTATCTCATCTAGTCAGCCAAGTCCCCCCCCTCTTCCTGATATTTCTTTACGTCATGTATGCGTGTTCTTCATGTTGAGCGTAAGTCGTCGCATGTGAGCCGTGATAGTGCCATCTCGTACGAGGGTTAAGGGCGAGTGGTCAAGGCCGTCCCGACGCACGGGGCTCCCTCCACCCGCGCCGTCTCCCGAGCGGATCGACCCCCGCGGACAGGGTCAGAGGGCGAAGGGTGCCTGTTCTGTCTTTTTTTTTTTTTATTATTATTTTTTTTGTAGGATTTGTTGCTTTGTTTTTTTGGTCTTTTTCTCCTCGTCTTTCTGGGTGTTGCTGAGTGGTGGTGTTGGCTTGTCTGTGTTGTAGCGGTCTGTTGACCAGACCTCCCCCACCTGCCCCCATCTCTTCTCATCTATTCCATTCCATTCCATTCCATTCCATTCCCTTCCCTTCCCTCCCGTCTCCTCCCTCTCCTCTCCTCTCCTCTCCTCTCCTCTCCTCTCCTCTCCTCTCCTCTCCTCTCCTCTCCTCTCCTCTCCTCTCCTCTCCTCTCCTCTCCTCTCCTCTCCCTCTCCTCTCCTCTCCTCTCCTCTCCTCTCCTCTCCTCTCCTCTCCTCTCCTCTCCTCTCCTCTCCTCTCCTCTCCTCTCCTCTCCTCTCTCATCTCTTCTCCTCTCGTTTCCTCTCCTCTCTTCCCCTCCCCTCTCCTCACCTCTCCTCTCCTCTCCTCTCCTCTCCTCTCCTCTCCTCTCCTCTCCTCTCCTCTCCTCTCCTCTCCTCTCCTCTCCTCTCCTCTCCTCTCCTCTCCTCTCCTCTCCTCTCCTCTCCTCTCCTCTCCTCTCCTCTCCTCTCCTCTCCTCTCCTCTCCTCTCCTCTCCTCTCCTCTCCTCCTCCTCCTCCTCCTCCCCCTCCTCCTTCCCTCTTCCCTCTCCTCCACCCGCCATCATACACTCTCCCACACACTACCCCCACTTCAACCCCCTTCTCTTCATCCTCCACCTCCCTCCCTCCCCCCCTCCACTCCCCTTTCTGAAGCAAGGCCCAGCATCATCGCGAACCGCCGCCCGCGATCACCGCCATTGTCGCATGCAATAAATGGTGCAACGGACAGAGGACTAAGGATGCAACGGACACATGACTTAGGAGAGCGGCACCCTGGGGGGGGGGGGGATCGTCTCGCCCCGGGCTTTCGTTTTGCTCGTGGACAACAGGATGGAGGATGGCGAAAGGGGGTGGGGTGGGGGGTGGGAGGGGGGAGGGGGAGAAGGATAGATGGATGGATGGATGGATGGATGGGTGGTGGGAGGGAAGGGGGGGAGGGGGGGAGGGAGGGATGGATGGATGATGGGAGGGAAGGGAGGGAGGGGGGGGAGGGGGAGAAGGATAGATGGATGGATGATGGGAGGGAAGGGGGGAGGGGGGAGGGGGAGATAGATAGATGGATGGATGGATGGATGATGGGAGGGAAGGGAGGGAGGGGGAGATGGATAGATGGATGGATGGATGGTGGGAGGGAGGGAAGGGGGGGGAAGGGGGAGATGGATAGATGGATGGATGATGGGAGGAAGGGGGGGAGGGGGAGAAGGATAGATGGATGGATGGATAGATGATGGGAGGGAAGGGAGGGAGGGGGAGATGGATAAATGGATGGATGGATGGTGGGAGGGAGGGAAGGGGGGGAAGGGGGAGATGGATAGATGGATGGATGATGGGAGGGAAGGGGGGAGGGGGAGAAGGATAGATGGATGGATGATGGGAGGGGGGGAGGGGGGAGGGGGAGAAGGATAGATAGATGGATGGATGGATGACTGGAGGGAGGGGGAGGGGGAGATGGATAGATGGATAGATGAATGATTGGAGGAAGGGGGAAGGGGGAGATGGATAGATGGATGGATGGATGGGAGGGAGGGGGGAGGGGGAGAAGGATAGATAGATATATGAATGATGGGAGGTAGTAGGGGAGAAGGATAGATGGATAGATAGATGAATGATGGGAGGGAGGGGGAGAAGGATAGATAGATAGATGAATGATGGGAGGGAGGGGGAGAAGGATAGATGGATAAATGGATGATGGGAGGGAGGGGGGCGGGGGAGAAGGATAGATGGATGGAGAGAGGGAGGGTAGAAGGGAAAAGGTGAATGGAGAGAGGGAGACGGGAAGGATGGGAATGAGGGAGAAGAGGGGAAGATGGGTGGAATGAGGAAAAGAGAGGGGTGGGAGGGTGGGAGCGAGTGGGGAAGGATGGAAGGAAGGAGGGAGTGGAGAAGGATGGATGGAATGGAGGAGGAAGTGGGGAAAGGATGGAGGGAGAGAGGGAGGGAGGGCTGGAAGAGGGGAAAGGATGGAGGGAGGGAGGCTGGAAGAGGGGAAAGGATGGAGGCAGGAGACGGCAAAGAATGAATAGAGGGAGAGGGGAAGGATGGAGGGAGAAAAGAGGATAGGAAAAAGAGGAGAGATGGATGATGGGAGGGAGGTGTAAGAGGGGAGATAGACGGATGATAGAAACGGACACGGCAGATACACTAACAGGCGACGGGGAGACAAATAAGGATTGAGGTGAGAGGTGAGAGGAAGAGAAAGGGAGGGAGGAGGTGGAGAGGGGGAGCGAGGGAGGGAGGTGGTAGAGAACGGAGAAAGAAAGAGGGAAGGGATGGACGAGGGGAGAGAAATAAGGAGGTGGAGAGAGAGGGAGAGGAAGTGGAGAGGGAGAGAGGAAGTGGAGAGGGAGAGAAAAGGTGGAGAAGGGAGAGAAAAGGTGGAGACGTGAGAGAAAAGGTGGAGAGGGAGAGAGGAAGTGGAGAGGGAGAGAAAAGGTGGAGAGGGAGAGAGGAAGTGGAGAGGGAGAGAGAAGATGGAGAGGGAGAGAGAAGATGGAGAGGGAGAGAGAAGATGGAGAGAGAGAGAAGATGGAGAGGGAGAGGGAAGGGATGGAGAGGGAGAGAGAGAGGGGATGGAGAGGTGAGAGAAGGTGAGAGAGAGAGGAGAGAGAAGATGGAGAGGGAGAGAAAAGAGGATGGAGAGGGAGAGAGAAAAGATGGAGAGGGAGAGGGAGAAGGGATGGAGAGGGAGAGAGGAAGGGAAGAGATGGAGAGGGAGAGGGAAGGGATGGAGAGGGAGAGGGAAGGGATGGAGAGGGAGAGGGAAGGGATGGAGAGGGAGAGGGAAGGGATGGAGAGGGAGAGGGAAGGGATGGAGAGGGAGAGAGAGGAGAGGAGAGGAAAGTTTCGGGGTTACTTACCTAATTCATTCTTATCTTTTATACGAGATACGGGTAGATAATGCTGAGTCTGGAGGCCTGAGCATTAACACGGCCAAAGTCACCATCATCATCATCACCGCCACCACCACCAATCATCGTTTTCCCCAACATCATCACCACCACCACCATTATCGCCACCATTATCACCATGGCCGCTAAGGTCATCCCTCATATCACCACCATCATTATCATTACCCTCAAATCCACCACCCAAGTTCTCTTTAACATCATCATCATCAATAATCATCACCAACATCCACCCTCAACAGCAAAGTCAAGCCTAACATCACCACCACCACTGACGCCAAAGTCATTTTTAACGTCACCACCACCACCACCACCACCACCACCACCACCACCACCACCACCACCACCACCACCACCACCACCAACAACAACAACAACAACAACAACAACAACAACAACAACAACAACACCAACATACACCAACACCAACGTCATCGCCAACACCAACACCAACACCAACACCAACACCAACACCAACACCAACCCCAACACCAACACCAACGCCAACACCAACACCAACACCAACACCAACACCAACACCAACACCAACACCAACACCAACACCAACACCAACACCAACACCAACACCAACACCAACACCAACACCAACACCAACACCAACACCAACACCAACACCAACACCAACACCAACACCAACACCACCACCACCACCACCATGGTCACCACCATGGTCACCACCGTCATCTCAAACGTCATCGTCATCATCACCATCATCACACGCATCGTCCTCGCCCCCCCCCCCCCCCCCCCGAGACCGGAGGCGGCTTTGAAGAGGCTTGGGGGGGAGGGCGGGGGGGCGGGAGACGTCGGCTGGCTTGGAAAGTGGCGAAGACGAGGCCGAAGCCAGGAGGCCGCGGCGACGGAATGCAACGCGCGGCCGAAAAGGGGGGGAGTTTGTTTTCCGATGAGGGAGGAACGGGGGAGGGGGGAGAGGTGTGTGTGCGTGTGCGTGTGTGTGTGTATATGAGTGTGTGTGTGTGTATGTGTATGTGTATGTATGTGTATATATGTGTGCATGTGTATATGTAAATGTATATGTGTATATGTATATGTATATGTGTGTGTGCGTGTGCGTGTGCGTGTGCGTGTGTGCATTTGTTTGTCAGTGTGGATGACGTGCGAAACCGAGACCGAACCCACGTCAACTCTCAGCACAACGCGTGTCGTTAGAAGGACTCGGATGCGTTGGCGTTTCCCGATTGCAGGAGAAAAAAAAATAGATAATCGGAATAAAAGGTTCTTGCTGTTTAGTCTCTCCGTGGAGGGAGGGAGGGAGAGGGAGAGAGAGAGAGAGAGAGGGAGAGAGGGAGAGAGAGAGAGGAAGAGAGAGATAGGGAGAGGGAGAGGAAGAGAGAGATAGGGAGAGGGAGAGGAGAGAGAGAGAGAGGGAGAGAGAGAGGAAGAGAGAGATAGGGGAGAGGGAGAGGGAAGAGAGAGGATAGGGAGAGGGAGAGGAAGAGAGAGATAGGGAGATGGAGAGGAAGAGAGAGATAGGGAGATGGAGAGGAAGAGAGAGAGGGAGAGAGAGGAAGAGAGAGAGGAAGAGAGAGAGAGAAAGAGAGAAAGGGGGGAGGGGAGGAGACTATATTAATGGTGGAAGTGAGGCCTACGGTGGTGTACCATTTCATGTGTTCGTGTGAAAAGCTAATTTGCTTATGCCTTTGGTAGGGGAGGAAAGGGAGGGAGAGAATGGGCAGGTTGAAAGGTAGAAAAATAATCAACAAACACGAATACACGAAAATGCACATGGAGGGGAGGGAGAGAGAGAGGGAGAGAGAGAGGGAGAGAGAGAGGGAGAGAGAGAGAGAGAGAGAGAGAGAGAGAGAGAGAGAGAGAGAATGAGAGAGAGAGAGAGAGAGAGAGAGAGAGAGAGAGAGAATGAGAGAGAGAGGGAGAGAGAGAGAGAGAATGAGAGAGAGAGAGAGAATGAGAGAGAGAGAGAGAGAGAGAGAGAGAGAGAATGAGAGAGAGAGAGAGAATGAGAGAGAGAGAGAGAATGAGAGAGAGAGAGAGAGACCAGAGAGAGAGAGAGAGAGAGAGAGAGAGAGAGAGAGAATGAGAGAGAGAGAGAGAATGGAGAGGGAGAGAGAGAGAGAATGGAGAGGGAGAGAGAGAATGAGAGAGAGAGAGAGAATGAGAGAGAGAGAGAGAATGAGAGAGAGATAGAGAATGAGAGAGAGAGAGAGAGAGTGAGAGAGAGAGAGAGAGAATGAGAGAGAGAGAGAATGAGAGAGAGAGAGAGAATGAGAGAGAGAGAGAGAATGAGAGAGAGAGAGAGAATGAGAGAGAAAGAGAATGAGAGAGAAAGAGAATGAGAGAGAAAGAGAATGAGAGAGAAAGAGAATGAGAGAGAAAGAGAGAGAGAGAGAGAGAGAGAGAGAGAGAGAGAGAGAATGAGAGAGAGAAAGAGAGGGAGGGAGAGAGAGAAAGAGAGAGAGAAAAAGAGAAAGAGAAAGAGAGAGAAAGAAAAAGGCAGCTTTAGGGCCTTGATCTTTGCCAAGACAGGATTTGCGGCGAATTAAAATTGCCTAAATGTTGGCACGGCGCAGGCACGGAGGGCATCAAACCGAATTATTGACTCAAGCGGACATTTCTTTTAATTGCTGCGTCCGAGTTCAGTTATTTACACGTGTATAGATATTAAATCTGATTCCAATGGCATTAAAAAAAAAAAAAGAAAAAAAAAGTGAAGGAGATGTCAATTCCTCATTCCCGAGATGCTGACTTGCCCAATAAAGTGATAAGCGGATTGCGGGGATGGGGGTGGGGTGGGGGTGGTGGGTGGGGGTGGGGGTTGGGGGTTGGGGGGGTGAAGGTGCGAAGAAATCTGGCCTCTCGGGGCATCTTGGGAGGAATTAAAGGAGAGGAGAACCGAGCGAGGCTTTTGGGGCGGAAGGGAGGGGGGGTGGGCGAGGAGGGAAGGGGGGAGGGTGAGGAGGGAAGGGGGGATGGGGAAGAAGGCGAGGAGGGAAGGGGGATGGGGAAGAAGGCGAGGGGAGTGAGTGGGAGGAGGAGGGGAAGAGGGAGAAAAGCGGTGGTGAGGAAAGGGGAAGGGAGGGAGGGAGAGGGAGAGAGAGAGGATGAGAGAGAGAAAGAAAGAGAGAGAAAGAGAGAAAGCAAGGGAGGGGGAGGTGGAGAGAGAGAAAGAAAGAGAAAGAGAAAGAGAGAAAGCAAAGCAGGGGGAGGTGGAGGTGGAGGTGCAAGCTGGGTACGCGAGCAGGCATCGACCTAAAATGTAATAAACGCTGATAACGATGACGATAGAGCTAATGCCAATAGTCGTGATAGCGTAAACCGTTCATGATTTCCTGACTGCTGCTGCTCCCACGTTTAATAGAGTACTAACTCGACCACTTCCATCGTTGCAGTACTAGCTCGGGAGGAATGATCAAGCAATGAAACTTAACGTCACTGGTGTTACTACAGCCGTGGCGGCTCCTGGTACTTTTCCAGCTGCTCCGACTGCCGCTACACTATTACCTTTTTATGGTACCACGATGAGTTACATTTTACTGCTATTTCACCGTTACTGTCACAGCTAATGATAGGCCAATCGCTACAGTAGTAACTGCTACGGCTATATTTTTTGTCGTTAGTGCCTTCAGTATCACCATATTTTCGAAAATGAAAATGAGGAAACTACGATTGATAATGGTGTTAATAAAAATGCCGTTATCAAGATCCGACACGCCTTTGTTGATCCACTGTGCAGGCATTACGTAAACGATAAGAGAGACTAAACAAAATCTAACTCTTGCTTAGGGGTACGAGGGTCGACCATTGCCACACAAGGCTGGAGAATCGAAGGATTTTACGTCTTTTCAGGCGGACGGTATTAATTAATTGATTAAAACTTGGGCGTGTCCGAAACTTTGGGACAAGGTGCAGGAGATAACGATCCGTCTGTGGGTGCGGCAGGAGGTCCCACGGCGAAGGTGGTAAGTGCGTGACCGAGCAGGGACTTCGAACAGGCCAGGGTGGAGGGCGAAATGCAGTCCGCTGCTTCCGTTATCTTTTCACCTCTAGAGTCACCTGAGGTTATGGGGGAGAGGGGGAGAGAGGTGATTGAAGTGGGGGAGAGGAAGGGGATATAGAGAGAAGGAGGGGAAGAGGTAGGGGGAGAGAGAGAGAAAGAGAAATAGTAGAGAGAAGAGAAGAGAAGAGAGAGAGAGAGAAGAGAGGGGGAGAGAAGAGAGAAGAGGGGAGGAGCGAGAAATAGAGATGAAGAGGGGTGAGAGAAGTGAGAGGAGGGAGGAGATAGTGAGAAATAGAGAGTGAGGGAGTGAGATAGTGAGAAGGACTTAGAGAGTGAGGGAGGAGAGAGTGAGAAATGCGGCCTGCTGCTTTCGTTATCTTTTCACCTCTAGAGTCACCTGAGGTTATGAGGGAAATGAGAGGGAGGGAGGTGATTAGAAGTGGGGTGAGGGAGGAGAGGAACTGAGGGATAAATAGAGAGGAGGAGGGGAAGAATGTGAGGAGGGAGGGAGAGAAAGAGAAATAGAGAGAGAGAGAGAAGAGGAGGGAGGGAAGAGTGAGAGGAGGAGAGAAGTGAGAATGAGGGGGGGAGGAGCGAGAAAGTGAGAGAGGAGTTGAGGTGGAGAGCAGAAAGTGAGAGAGGAGGGAGGAGAGACTGAGAAATAGAGAGGGAGGGAAATGCAGAGAGGAGGAGGAGGAAAGAGTGAGAGGAGGAGAGTGAGAAATAGAGAGAGGGAGGAAAGAGTGAGAGAGGAGGAGGGAGGAAAAGAGTGAGAGAGAGGAGTGAGGGAGGGAAAGAGAGTGAGAGAGGAGGGGAGGGAGTGAAAGAGTGAGAGAGGAGGAGGGAGGAAAGAGTGTGAGAGAGTGAGGGTGAGGAGGGAGGAAAGAGTGAGAGAGGAGGGAGGGAGGGAGGAAAGAGTGAGAGAGAGAGGGAGGGGAGGGAGGAAGGAGGAGAGAGAGGAGGGAGGGAGGGAGGAAGAGAGTGAGAGAGGAGGAGAGGGAGGGAGGAAAGAGTGGAGAGAGGAGCGGAGAGAGGGAGGGGAGTGAGAGTGAGAGAGAGAGGAGGGAGGGAGGGAGGGAAAGAGGAGAGAGGAGGGAGGGAGGGAGGAAAGAGAGTGAGAGGGAGGAGGAGGGAGGGAGGAAAGAGTGAGAGAGGAGGGAGGGAGGGAGGGAAAGAGTGGAGAGAGGAGGGAGGGAGGGAGGAAAGAGTGAGAGAGGAGGGAGGGAGGGAGGGAGGAAAGAGAGTGAGAGAGGAGGGAGGGAGGGAGGGAGGAAAGAGTGAGAGAGAGAGGGAGGGAGGAAAGAGCAGAGAGGAGGAGGGAGGAAAGAGTGGAGAGAGGAGGGAGGGAGGGAGGGAAAGAGTGAGAGAGAGGAGAGGGAGGGAGGGGGAGAAAGAGTGAGAGAGGAGTGGAGGGAGGGAGGAAAGAGAGTGAGAGAGAGGAGGGAGGGAGGGAGGAAAGAGTGAGAGAGAGGAGGGAGGGAGGGAGGAAAGAGTGAGAGAGGAGGAGGGAGGGAGGAAAGAGTGAGAGAGGAGGAGGGAGGGAGGAAAGAGTGAGAGAGGAGGAGGGAGGGAGGAAAGAGTGAGAGAGGAGGAGGGAGGGAGGAAAGAGTGAGAGAGGAGGAGGGAGGGAGGGAGGGAAAGAGTGAGAGAGGAGGCCGAGGGAGGGAGGAAAAAAAAAGAGTGAGAGAGAGGAGGGGGAGGGAGGGAGGAAAGGAGTGAGAGGAGCCGAGGGAGGGAGGGAGGAAAAGAGTGAGAGAGCCGAGCGGAGGGAGGGAGGAAAGAGTGAGAGAGCCGAGGGAGGGAGGAGGGAAAGGAGGTGAGAGAGCCGAGGGAGGGAGGAAAGAGAGAGAGAGCCGAGGGAGGGAGGGAGGAAAGAGTGAGAGAGCCGAGGGAGGGAGGGAGGAAAGAGTGAGAGAGCCGAGGGAGGGAGGGAGGAAAGAGTGAGAGAGCCGAGGGAGGGAGGGAGGAAAGAGTGAGAGAGGAGGAGGGAGGGAGGAAAGAGTGAGAGAGGAGGAGGGAGGGAAGAGTGAGAGAGGAGGGAGGGAGGAAAGAGTGAGAGAGGAGGGAGGGAGGGAGAGCGAGTGAGTGAGAGAGAGGAAGGGCTTTTTGATTCAGAGAAGGATAAATCAATCGGTCAGTGACTAAATAAGTCGGAGCCCCTATCAAGGGCGCCCCCAGCGAGAGGGATCCCGCAGGGGAAGTCGCCCATCAGACGCATGAGCCCAGGGGGGGGAGGGGGCCGTGTGTTCGGGGCACAGGTAGCGACGGCGTGGCGTGAGGTGGGGTGACATCGCCCCGGGACGGTGCCACGGCGACGAGGGGGAAGCCGCCAGCAGGCCGGGGCCGGAGCGTCGGGGAGAGAGGGATCCGTCAATCACTCTGGAGGGGTTCCTGCGGTTGTTCTGGGGCGTCGCCCTAGCGGGATCGGGGGGAGGGGGTGGGCAGGGGGGGGGTGCGTGGGGCTTTTTGTCATTGTGGCGTCTTTTATCCTCGTTGCTCTTGTTGCTTGGTATTTGGAGGAGGGGGAGAGGAGGGTGAGAAAGATAAGAAGGGGAAACGGGAAGAGGAAAACCCGCTGAAGAGAATGAGGTGGAAGGGCAGGAGGATTGGAGGAAAAGACGGCAAGAATCGTCCTCTCGTTCGGACAGATGGCCGTGTCACGTGACGTAAGGCCCCGTTCGCATAGTAGCTTGAGGGCCTCCCGGTATGGGCTTCGCGAGATCACGTGACTAAAAGGCACTTCACTGGCATTGTTTTCTCTCTTTGTTCATTGCGTTTGTTTCTTTTCTTTTCGTGTTGGGATGATAAAGATTTGTGTGTTTCGGTTTGTTTATCTTTGAATTATTTTATTACAGAGCCTCTTTTACCCTTGCTTCAGTCGAGGGGTTATTGTTGAGGGCGTTATTGCAGGTATTTATTTACTGATGTTAATTTGGCGTACTTGCATTTTTAGGTACGGTGGTTTTAAGGGGTGTTAAGGGTCTTACTCCTAGTTAGTGTTTAAAAAATGTTATTGTATTTTGTAACATTCTTCCCCATTGTAGCTGACTGTTTTGGTGGTGTTGAGAGTGGCGTTGATGTTGTTGTTGTTGTTGTCGGCGTTGGTGTTGTTGTATTGGCAGTAGTAGTGTTGATGATGTTTGTGGTGATGATGTTGTTTATTTTGCTTATTTTATACTCAATGTTTTGTTTTATTTTGCAAAGAGACTTAGGGAAGCCAAGCCCCTCCCCCGGCCCTCTCGTCGAGACCGAGCCCCTTCGTGCAAAGAGGGATTCCTGCAGGTCCCTTATATGTTGCTCGGTTCGACAGGAAATTCCTCCCCTTTATTAAGGTCCCCCTCCGACCCCTGCTCCCCCTCCCCCCCCCACCCTCTTTGGTTATATCCTTATTAGTGAGTGCGAGTAATTGCATTTAAGTATGTACTCTTTGCTGCTGCTGTTTTGGGCGTGCGAGTATGTATATGCGTGTATATGTTCATATATATAAATGTATATATGTATATTTATTTATTTATTTATGTATTTATATGTATTTATTTATACACAATAAATATATATGTGGAGTTATGTATTTGTTTGCATGGTGGTTTGTTATAGATGCGTGTAGGTGTGTATGCGAGGGCATGTGCTTGCTTGTGCGTGTACCTTTTGTATTTGGACACGCACGCATCCTTCAAGAACCGTCGCAAACTCCCTAATACGCTTTGTTGCTTCGTCAGACACGTATCCATCTCCCTGTCTCCCTTCCCCCTCCCCCCCCACACGGTCCTATCTCCTTGCATGGCCTCGTGATCACCCCCCTCCTATCTATCACCGTCTTCCCTTCGCCCGCCTCCTCGCCTCCTCGCCTCCTCCATCCCCTTGGCTCTCCAGCTCTCTTCCTCTCCTCACCTCACTGCCCCTTCCTACGCCTTCCTTCTGCGTCCTTCAGCCTTCCCTGCCTTGCCCCCCCCAGTCCTCCGCCCTCCTCCTATCCTCCATCCCCTCACCTTCTATCCCTCTTTCCCCCTCCTTCCCTCTCCCCTCACTGACAGCCCCCTCCTCCCTCTTTCACACCTACTGCTGCTGTCACTGTCACCAATACTTGCCCTTTATTAGACGCTCTTGACTCCCGCACTTACTGTCATATCCTCTTTTCACGCCCACACGCCCATCGCCTTTGATATTCACACGCCTGCGCACGCCCGGGGACAGAGGTTCGCTTTCGTGCTTTCCTTTTCATGCAAACTCACGTTGGTTGATTGTACTGTGGCTCGTGCCGGGGCATGTGTGCATTAGACACACACACTCGCACATAAACTACCTTTTTGAGGAAGGCGCACGCTCTTATTCAGACGCATGCTTGTAATTTGGGGCGAGAAACACGCTTTTTGTCCTTTTTTTTTCTTTCCTGCCTCTCCTTCTCCCTGTTCTCGCGCGCGCACGCACGTACTTACATACATACAAAGACGCCTCACACATGTCGGCGTAAAACAAAAGGAGCTTGTGAGCGTAAGGGTTTGT
>NC_091576.1:5675737-5680737 GCF_042767895.1 Penaeus vannamei
GTAATTTTGTTGCTATTATTGTTTTATTTTTGTTGTTATTGTTATTGTTATTATTTTCATTTTCATCATCATCATTTCTTCTTCTTCTTATTATTATTATTATTATTGTTAATTACTGTTATCATTATTATTAATAACTTGTTATTTTTATTGTTATTATTATTATTAATGTCTTCATCATCAATATTTTGTTAATATTATTAGTATTTGTTGTTGTTATTATTATTAGCATTATTTTTTATTATTAATATAATTATTAATCACTGTTTGCTCTTTTGTTGTTGTTTCATATCATACTTTTTTTCTCCTTTGTTGAACCTCTTTAAGCGAGGGCTTTCGTGGCGGGCGGGGGGGGGGGGGTGCGCCCGGGGGCCTGAGGGCGTGTGGCCTTTTGGGAGAGGGGGGACCCAGATGTAGTTGAGTGGGGGAGGAGGGAAGGAGGAGGGAGGGAGGGAGGAGTGAAGAGAGAGGGAGGGAGGGAAGGAGGGAGGAAGGAAGGAGGGAGGGAGGGGGAGGGAGGAGTGAAGAGGGAGGGAGGGAGGGAGGGAGGGAGGAGTGAAGAGAGAGGGAGGGAGGGAAGGAAGGAAGGAAGGGTTTGGGGGAGGGAGTTGCGTGCACTCCACGCGCTGCCAGATGGTCTAGCAGTGCCACGGCACCCGCATACCAAGGCACGGCGTGGCAGTGATACTGGGAATGAATGAACGACGGTAAATGCCGCGTCATTGCTCGCTCACTCACGCTTAAGGAGGGGGGGGGGGAGGGGGAAGCGGGGATAGGAAGGGGGAGGGGGAAGCCCTTCTGCCAGCGGGCGGTGTCAGAATGAGCGGCTCTCTGGCACCGGCGCTGGCTTTACGGAGCCCATACGCGGCCCAAGAGGGGGGGGGGGTAGGGAGGTCGGAGGGATCAGGAGGAGGAAGGGAGTCCTAGCCTGGCACTCCTTCCTCTCCCCTTCTCCCCTCCCCTCCACCCCTCCCCTCCCCTCCCCCTTCGTTGGCGTCACTCTCTTGCGTAAACTGCTGAGTCACGATGACTTGCATGCTAGGCTGCTGTTGTTTTTTTTTGCGTTCGCGGGCGGAGGCTGTTTTCGCGTGGCCGTGGGTACGTGTCAGTACGTTGCGTGCCACAAGCTTGCGTGGGGATTACGTGCTTGCGAGAGTCCCTTTATTTGGGCAATTTGGGGGCCGCATTCCCGAGCCCGAGCGCAGCTGGCCGACAAGGGCACCGCTGCCTGCCTTACGCAACGTTTAACGCGCCGTATTGTTGCTTGCCACGTGGACGTTGCGTCATCGGGGCGCGCGGGCTTTTGTCTTATTTCGGGTCCGGCGTGGCGAGTCGCCTCTGGCCTCCGTGGCTTCTCTTTGCTGTCAAGTCTCCGGCTCTCTGTCGCAGAGGTTGTCATCTTCTTGTCACGTCTCTCTCTCTCTCTCTCTCTCTCTCTCTCTCTCTCTCTCTCTCTCTCTCTCTCTCTCTCTCTCTCTCTCTCTCTCTCTCTCTCTCTCTCTCTCTCTCTCTCTCTCTCTCTCTCTCTCTCTCTCCCTCTCCTCTCCCTCCTCTCGTTCCTTTCGATTTACTTGGGGATTTTATTTTTTTTGTTGCTTTTCATCTCTCTGTGTGTCTCTCTCTCTCTCTCTCTCTCTCTCTCTCTCTCTCTCTCTCTCTCTCTCTCTCTCTCTCTCTCTCTCTCTCTCTCTCTCTCTCTCTCTCTCTCTCTCTCTCTCTCTCCCTCTCCCTCTCCTCTCGTTCCTTTCGATTTACTTGGGGATTTTATTTTTTTTTGTTGCTTTTCATCTCTCTGTGTGTCTCTCTCTCTCTCTCTCTCTCTCTCTCTCTCTCTCTCTCTCTCTCTCTCTCTCTCTCTCTCTCTCTCTCTCTCTCTCTCTCTCTCTCTCTCTCTCTCTCTCCTCTCCTCTCCCTCTCCCTCTCCCTCTCCCTCTCTCTCTCTCTCTCTCTCTCTCTCTCACTCCCTCCCTCTCCCTCCCTCCCTTCCTCCCTCTCCCTCCCTTCCTCCCTCTCCCTCCCTTCCTCCTTCCCTCCCTCCCTCTCCCTCCCTTCCTCCCTTCCTCCCTCCCTCCCTCCCTCCCTCTCTCCCTCTTCCTTCATGGCTCACTATCTGTCCCTCATGCTATTTCCCATTCTTTTGTTTTGTTATCTATCCATCTATCCATCTTTACATCTCTCTTATTGCCGGAAAGAGGAAGTTAAGGCCCTGTGTGGATTGCGGTCCAGGTAGGTCACGTCCTCAGCCTAGATGACAAGGGGAAGGGTGAAGGGGGAGAGGGAGGAGGGGAGAGGGGGAGAGGGGGAGGGGTTAGGGGGAGGGGGAGGGCGAAAGGGGAGAGGGATGGGGGAGGGCTGAAAGGGGAGAGGAATGGGGGAGGGTGAAAGGGAGAGGAATGGGGGAAGGGGGAAGGGTGGGTGAAAGGGGAGAGGGATGGGGGCAGGGGAGGGAAGGGGTGGGTGAAAGAGGAGAGAAATGGGGGAGGGGAGGGGAAGGGAGGGTGAAAGGGGAGAGGAATGGGGGAGGGCGAAAGGGTAGAGAAATGGGGGGATGGGGAGGGGAAGGGGGAAGGGGTGGGTGAAAGGGGAGAGGAATGGGGGAGGGCTGAAAGGGGGAGAGGAATGGGGGGAGGGAGGGGAAGGGTGAAAGGGGAGAGGGATGGGGAGGGCGAAGGGTAGAGAGATGGGGGGATGGGGAGGGGGAGGGGAAGGGAGGGTGAAAGGGGAGAGGGATGGGGAGGGGAGAGGGAAGGGGGAAGGGGTGGGTGGCATGTTGCGGTCAGCCCAACTGGTGGTAATTGCTGGCATCGTTCTGCCGCGGGTGGGCGATGCTGTGTGGCGGAGGTGGGCGCGTGTGCATTTTACTTCTGACTGGCTTCTAGAAAGGGCGTTTATTTTTCTTGTTTTCCTTTTGTGCGTCTCTTTTTTGGGGGGGTTTGTCCCTCTCCGTTCTGGTTTCATCTTTTGCGGCGGTTTCTCTATCCCTCTCGCGTGTCTCTATTCCTCTCTCTCTCCTTTCTAAAATTTTCTGTCTTTTCCTCTCTTCGAACTGACCTGTCCTTTTTTTAATGTGCTCTCTCTCTCTCTCTCTCTCTCTCTCTCTCTCTCTCTCTCTATATATATATATATATATATATATATATATATATTATATATATATATATTATATATATATATATTATATATATATATTATATATATATATATATATATATATATATATATATATATATATATATATATATATATATACATATACATATACACACCTCCCTCTCTCCCCCCTCTCTCTCTCTCTCTCTCTCTCTCTCTCTCTCTCTCTCTCTCTCTCTCTCTCTCTCTCTCTCTCTCTCTCTCTCTCTCTCTCTCTCTCTCCCTCCCTCTCCCTCCCTCCCTCTTCCCTCTCCTCTCCCTCTCCCTCTCCTCTCCCTCTCCCTCTCCCTCTCCCCTCTCCCTCTCCCCTCTCCCTCTCTCTCTCTCTCCCCCTCTCCTCCCTCCCCCTTCCCCCTCTCCCCGCCCTCACGCTCTTTCCCTCCCTAACCCTCCCACCCCATCTAGTTCTCTCACTTCTCATTCCTTATGTAAATGAACTCCTGTGCCCACGAATATCTGGTTTAAGTACGGCCATATTTGTCCGAACGGTAGGCAGAGAAGGCATAGGTTTTGGCAGACGCTTCCTTGAATAGCGCGATTTCCCCCTCTGTTGTGGGCGGTCGGGAGCTGTGCCCTGCCTTCCGAACGTCTTGTCTTGTCTTGGAGGGCCAACTGAACGTGGGGGGAGGAGGGATCTGGAAAATCTCTGCCCTGCGCGGACTCCCCCTTTTTCTCTCCTTTTCTCTTCTCTCTCTGCGTATTTCCGTTTTCTTGGCCATTTCTTCGCGGTGGGACCTGCTTTGGGCGTCGTGCGTGATTTTGTGTGTCCGTTCCCTCCCCTTCCCTCCCCTTCCCTCCGAGTGCCATGGGCGAGAGGCACCGGTGAGTGGCGACCATGTGCCACCGGAACGCTAGACTGTGGCACGTCCTGCGGAGAGGTGCCAGGTCCTTTATTTTCTCCCTTTAATTTCCCCGGATTTCGCATCCGGCGTGGAGGGCGCCGCCGTATAATCCTTCGTCAGCGGACGCCACGACGACTTTGCCGCCTGTCAAGTCCCGCGTGCGGAAGGAGGAAACCGCGTGATCGTATTTGAGCGGCGAACGCGAGGCGGCCCACGAAGGCACGGCCGTCGACGAGAGAACGGAAGATCATGTGGGTTGGGTCCTTCAGTGTAAATATAGCCGTGAGCGAGGGAGGACGTGCCACTCTGCCGCGGACCCGCAGCTCCAAGTCCTGCTCCGCCCCCCGTCGGCCGAACAAGCTGTTTTCACACCAGAGTGCTCGTGCGTGTGCGTGTGCTTGTTCCGTCGAGGATTGCGAGTGGCGAGGCCGCCTTCAGTCCAGGTGAGGGCGCTCGAAGAAGCATTTTTGTTGGTTGACGAGAACTTACTGTTGGCGTCGGCGCAGTGCATTAGCCACGGAGGTGGGCGTGTGTGTGTTTGTGCATACGTACGTCTGTGCGCGCGTGTGCGTGCGTGAGTGTACACCAAAGGGGGTCATGTTGCACGTCCGTCACACCCACAAGCAGACGCACACACACACATGCGAGAGATGCAATGGCGGGCGTAAGAAGCAACGCGTACGCCTGTCCGCTTGCACGTGAGCGTTGTTTAGCCGGAAGAGAGGGCGGCGTGCGGGGCCGACTGTGACGGGCTGTGACGTGCCGATCCAGGTCGAGGTTTCCCTTGGGCGTGCATCGCGAGGGGCCGGGAGGACGCGGAGGCGAGGCGCCGGGGGGTTCACGCCCGCCCACCTGCTCGGGGGTCAAGAACCCGCCTTGTTGCCAGGTTCGTTTTGGGCCTCGGGGACAGGTTCTCTCTCTCTCTCTCTCTCTCTCTCTCTCTCTCTCTCTCTCTCGCTCTCTCTCTCTCTCTCTCTCTCTCTCTCTCTCTCTCTCTCTCTCTCTCTC
>NC_091576.1:5700737-5705737 GCF_042767895.1 Penaeus vannamei
TGCATGTGTCCGAGCACCTATGCTGCGATAGGGGCGGGCTTACACACCCGGGCAAGCCACACGTGAAGGGCGATTGAAGGGGAGTCCCATGAGGGCGGAGGTGGCTCCGCCGCCCTCGTGATCGAGGGAGGAGGCCCAGAGGGCGGTTGCATGTCTTCCGCTGGCGCTCCCCTCCTCCCTCTCAACTCGTTCCCTCCCCTCCCCTCCATTCTCCTTCCCTTTCCTCTTCCTCTCCTCGCCCTTCCCCCTTTCACCCCTCCCACTTTTTCTGCCTCTCTTCGGAGGCTCCGGCCTGACCCCGGCGTGACCTAGCATGATGGGAGAGTCGAGGTCAGACCAAAACGGACCAGTGCGCGGGCCTTGCCTGTTTTGCTTGGCAGAGGCAAGGTCAGTAAACACCTTTGATGAGTTTGGGTGACTGGAGGGAGGGAGAGTCTCACGTCGGGTCGGGTCGGGTCGGGTCAGGTGATCATGAGAGAGGGACTGATTATGTTTTCGCTAACCCGAGAGACCGGTTGGTTGTGATTACCGCTCCTCGTGGCCGGTCGGTTGTGATTACCGCTCCTCGTGGCCGGTCGGGGTGTTGTTCACTGCTTCGCCGGTACTACTGCCGCGTGCGTTTCGCGAGAGGCTTGGGCTTGTGGTCCGGCCGTGAAGCGATCAGGCGTATTATGTATAGCAGAAAACCCTACAGGGCACATAAGATGATTAGGGTTTCGTATGTTTTCGTTTTTTTTTTTTTTTTTGCTGTTAGTGACCGGGTTGATTTTGCCGTTCAATGGGCTGTATTGGAGACCATCATGTGACCGCCTTCTCTCATTCCTGTCTTCGCCTGCTGTCCAACGAACGGGGACATGCGAGAGGGGAATAGAAAGAAGAGAGTAGAAAGAGATAGAAAGAGAGAACGCATATAAAAAAAACACGAAAAGAAGAAATTATTCGAATTACAAAGATAAGTACAATTGGGAAAAGTAACATCATAATGTAAGTTAACAGAAGCTGAGAAAATTAGACGGAAGAATTCGGTAGAACGTAAAATGCGTAAAATTTATTCAGATAAACGTAGAGAATAGACAGATTAATGCTAATTGAGAGACTGGAAGGATAAATGAAAAGAGGTAAATGTGTGGCAAAGGAAAATAATTTATTCGAATTAAGAACAACACACAAAAAAGACACAAAGACAGGACAATGTTTATATAAGAAACAAGGACTTCAACAGATAGAAGGGTAAAAGAAAATGGAATATGAAGTACGGATAAAAGCAATAAAAAGACTGAGGACGAGACTAAAGATGGATGGTTGTCGGAGTTTTCTTGGCCTTATTTAGTGTCGTCCACCCTTCCTTCCCCCTTCCTTCTCCTCTTTCCTTCCCTCCTTTGCTTCCCTCTTTTCCTTCCCTTTGCCCTTCCTCGTCATCTACTGATCTTCACCCTCTCCTTTGCCTATCCTCATCTTCTGTCTGTCTGTGTATCTCTCCATTCCACACTTCCCCTTTCTTTTCTTTCCCTCTCCTCTGCCTGTTTCTCCTCCCTCTTTACCTGCCTTTTCCTTAGTCCTTTTCCTCCCTCCCTATTCCTCTCCTTCCTTCCCCCAAACCCCTCTTTTCCCCATTCCCCTCCTATCTTCCCCTTTCCCCCTATTCCCCTTCTATCTCCCCCTTTCCCGCTATTCCCCTTCTATCTCCCCCTTTTCCCCTATCCCCTTCTATCTCCCCCTTTTCCGTAATTCCCCTCCTATCTCTCCCTTTCCCCCTATTCCCCTTCTATCTCTTCCTTTCCCCCTATTCCCCTCCTATCTCCCCCTTTCCCCCTATTCCCCTCCTATCTCCCCCTTTCCCCCTATTCTCCTCCTATCTCTCCCTTTCCCCCTATTCCCCTTCTATCTCCCCCTTTCCCCCCTATTCCCCTTCTATCTCCCCCTTTCCCCCTACTCCCCTCTTTTCCCCTATCCCCCTATTCCCCTATCCCCCTTCTATCTCTCCCTTTCCCCCTATCCTCCTTCTATCCCCTCTTTTCTCCCTATCCCCCTATCCCCCTATTCCCCTTCTATCTCCCCCCCCCTACTCCCCTCCCGGTCTCGTGTTCCGTTGGCCTCCTGCCGCCGCACAGAATTACCTCCCTTTTGTATGGATTTATTGATCCTCGGTCGTCTTGGTGGGCGGGGGGAGGGGGAGGGGCGGGGGGAGGGCGCATACAACTGGAACGATCCAGTAAGCATGGCTCTTGTTTTTTTTTGTAAGCATAGAGGAGCATTTGGTGCTGTTATTATTGTTGTTATTGTTGTTATTATTGTTATTGTTATTGTTATTGTTATTATTATTATTATTATTATTATTATTATTATTATTATTATTATTATTATTATTATTATTATTATTATTATTATTATTATTATTATTATTATATTATATTATTATATTATATTATTATTATTATATTATTATTATTATTACTATTATTATTATTACTATTATTATTATTATAGTTGTTATTATTACCTCCGCCAAGGTGGTCTTGTTTTTGGTTGCGTTGGATAGCTTGTCGGTTGGTTAGTAGGATAACTCAAAAAATTATGAACAGATTTTTATGATTTTTTTTTTTTACCAGAGGTGTGTATTAGCCTAATTCAGATGCCGCCATTGATTTTTGGTGATCATGATCCGGGTCCTGGGTGTTTCAAAGCGATGGCGTTAGTTACCCCTACTGCCTCGGCAATGGGGTTCAGTATTATTGTTATTATTACCTTTCTTACCTTTCTTACCTCCGCCAGGGAAGTTTTTTTGTTTGCGGGCGTCGTCTGTGTACTTGAGGAAGGTTGGCTCTAATGAAATTCTCCAAGTGTGAATGTCTTTATTGCATCAGTGACAGTATTGCTTTAGTTTTTATTACTGTTATTGCTTTTATTGTTGTTGTTATGATGATGGCGATTTATTTTTATTGTTGATTGTGATTTTTTTTCCATTCATATTCATAATAGCATCGTAGGTGTTGGTATTACTTATTATTTTCATCGTTATCATCACAATCATTATTACTTCCCGACCACATTCCTTGTTTGTTATTATTGCTCCAGGTATTGTTAATTTTCGTTACTATTATTTTACATACTGGGTAAGAATGTTTTTTTTTAAAGTAATTTTTTGTTTCCTTGTTGTGGTTGTATTGCATCAAAATCGCTGCCATAATACTTACTTTAATGTGTAAAATTGTGATTACACTTGCATAACGATCGTTATTATCGCTCTTAACAACACGACATGACACATAAAGAAATAGGAATACAAAGAAAAAGAAGAAGAAAAAAGCAAGAAACAAAAACACAGCTAAATGTGACTTGGCGTGACCGTAGAGTGTGTCGCGCTGGTGGACTGGTGGCTGGCACTCTGTCCTGTTAACTCTACCTGATTCGAGTTAGCTTGCTCAGTCCACGGAGGCACAGGGTTGCCCGCGTATGGAGGTCAGGCTGGGTCATCGTCCTTTGCGGGTCTGGGCGTGTGTGTGTGTGTGTGGCGCAGGTCTGGCTTTGTCCTGTTTCGCCCCTTCTCCTTCTCTCTTGTTCGGTTCTCTTCGTCTTTCTTTCTCTTACTCTTTCTTTCTCATTTTCTCTTTTTGTATGTCTGTCTCTGTCTGTCTGTCTGTCTCTGTCTCTCTGTCTTGTTCGGTTCTCTTCGTCTTTCTTCCTTTCTCTTCCTCTCTCACTTCCTCACTTTCTCTTTTTTGTCTGTCTGTCTGTCTCTGTCTGTCTGTCTCTGTCTGTCTGTCTCTGTCTGCCTGTCTCTGTCTGTCTGCCTGTCTGTCTGTCTGCCTGTCTGTCTCTCTGTCTGTCTGTCTGTCTCTCTGTCTGTCTGTCTGTCTCTCTGTCTGTCTGTCTCTCTGTCTGTCTGTCTCTCTGTCTGTCTGTCTCTCTGTCTGTCTGTCTGTCTCTCTCTCTCTCTCTCTCTCTCTCTCTCTCTCTCTCTCTCTCTCACTCTCTCTCTCTCTCTCTCTCTCTCTCTCTCTCTCTCTCTCTCATTCTTTGCAGGCATTAGTATTTGTATGTCGAGGTGGGTTTAGAGGTGGAAGCTGAGAGGTAGTGACATGGATGATGAAAGTAGGGAATGGCAGAACGGAGGAGGATGGAGAACGGAGAAGGGGGGGGGGGTGCGGGGCGTCCTATGTGCGTGTAGAGGCGCACAAGGCGGTCACATGGGCGGCCAGGCACTGCATCGCGGGGCCCATTCTCTTTGTGTGTGGATTGAGGCTGTGGTCGCTTTTGTCTTCCGTGTTGCATTTCTCTCTTTCTCTTTCTCTCTCTCTTTCTCTTTCTCTTTCTCTTTCTCTTTCTCTTTCTCTGTCTCTGTCTCTGTCTCTGTCTCTGTCTCTGTCTCTGTCTCTGTCTCTGTCTCTGTCTCTGTCTCTGTCTCTGTCTCTCTCTCTCTCTCTCTTTCTCTTTCTCTTTCTCTTTCTCTTTCTCTTTCTCTTTCTCTGTCTCTGTCTCTGTCTCTGTCTCTGTCTCTGTCTCTCCCTACCCCCTCTCTCTCCCTTTGTCTGTCTTCTATTTCCTTCTCTTCGTTTCCCCTTATCTTCTTTTCCAGATTTTCCCCTCACTCCCTGTCTCCGTTTCCTTATCGTCAATCCTTTCTCTCGTTCTCACTCTTTATCTATCTTCCTTCTTCTCATTCTCCCTCTTTACCCATCTCCCCTCCCTCCTCTCATTCTCCCTCTTTATCTATCTCCCTTCCTCTCTTCCTATTTCCTTCTCTCCCATGTTCCCTCTCTGTCTTCCCTTCCTCCCATTCTCCCTTTGTATCTACCTCCCTTCTTCCCTCCCAGTCTTCCTATCTATTTCCCTTCCTCCCACCTATTCTCCCTCTCTTTCTCCCATTCTCCCTTTCTATCTACACCCCTTCCTCCCTCCCAGTCTTCCTATCTATTTCCCTTCCTCCCACCTATTCTCCCTCTCTGTCTCCCATTCTCCCTTTCTATCTACACCCCTTCCTCCCTCCCAGTCTTCCTATC
>NC_091576.1:5720737-5735737 GCF_042767895.1 Penaeus vannamei
CAGGAAGGATAGTCCCTTTTTTTGCTGCTTCTGTTGCTGTTGATGGGTTATTGTTTATGTCGTTTGAATAATTATTGAGTCACATTTAGTTGTTTATTTACATGCTTACCCCTCCCCCCCCTTGTTTCTCCTTTACCACTGTTGATATTTATTCGTCACCTTTTTAGTTTCATACTGATACATTATTATCAGCTAATAGTTCGTAGACTTGCCATTAATCCCGGCATTCTTCCCCTGCAGCTTGACCATGAGCGAGGCTACCATCAACATCGGCATCAACCTCATCAAAGTGGGCGTGTTCGTCTACGACATCGTCACTTACCCGCTGTATGCCATCGTCCAGCAGCCATGGCGAGCCAAGGGCCTCATGGAGAAGGAGAGGGTGAGTTCGGGGAGAGGGGAAGGAAGGGGCGCGCCTGGGAGGGAGGGAAGGAGGGGCAGTGGGGACAGGGAGAGGGTGAGTGGGAGGGAGGGAAGGAGGGGCAATGCGGACAGGGAGAGGGTGAGTGGGAGGGAGGGAAGGAGGGGCAATGGGGACAGGGAAAGGGTGAGTGGGAGGGAGGGAAGGAGGGGCAATGGGGACAGGAGGGGGATGGAAGGAGGAAAAGGGAAAGGTGGGAAGTGGGAATGAGAACAGGAAGGATGGGGGGGAGGAGGAAAAGGGAAAGAAGGGAAGTGGGAATCTGGAACAGGAAGGAGATCGGGGGGGAGCAGGAAAGGGGAAAGGGGGAATGGAGACAAGAGGGGGATGGAAGGAGGAAAAGGGAAAGGTGGGAAGTAGGAATAGGAGCACAAACGGGATGGGGGTGGGGGGGGAGGAGAGGGCCATTGGGGTCAGGGAGGGAAATGGATGGCGAAAGGGGAGGAGGAAAAGGGGGAAAGAGGGAATGCATTTAGGGAGGGTGAGAAAGGGGCCTAAAGATGGAACATGAGATAATTTTCAGAAGAGAGAGAGAGGAAGAAACAGAGGGGTTTAAAGAATGGTATATTGTTGAGATGGACAAGAAAAAGAAGAAGAAATAAGATAGAAACCGAAATTTGGATAAAGAGAGAGAGGCTGGGTAGGACAGATAAATGGATTGGAAAAGGAGATGGATATTGAAAGATTAGTTGAGAATGGGAGATGATTAGAGATGGAATAGATTTAAGTGATAGACAGAGAGACCAATGACAAAGAGAGGGATAGAATTATTGATTGATTGATTGCATTGGCAATTGTGGTGGATTCAACTGTTGCATTGCACTGTGGATCGGGATATCTCAATCCTCATTCCAGTGGAGTATTTTTTTGTTGGTAAAGAGCTGATGAATATTTTATATTTTTTTAAAGGAATGGGCCAGAGTTCTTTCACGTTTAAAAAATATGATATGAAGAGTTAAGGAGAGATAATCTTTGAGATGTTTTTACTATTTTTAGGAGTGATAAGATAAAGTTTTATCGGAGTGATCTCTTAGATTTCAACACCGGCTTATGACCTTTTTTTATTTTTTTATTTTTTGTTTTTTAAATGTTTTACGCATTATTATTATTTATCATTTAAGAGCTCATGAGAACGATTGCCTTATGCTTTAGAAATAGAAACTTGTATAATGAGGTTTGTGATCAAGTAGCCCTAGAGAAGCGTCACAGGAAAGTAGCCGGGCCTTTGTTATTCTTTAACACTAGTGCTCTTTGGCTCACTGACTGACACTCGGTTTTCAGTTTAAAGTACAAGTGAACCAGTATTTCTGCATCAGCATTACGATATCAGATTCTGTGATCAGTTATAGTTGACGAACATTTAGTCATTTATTGGGTTTTTGGTTTTGTCACTTTGTAGAGCCAGTGCGCTTTTTGACTCGCTCTCTAACATTCCCATTTTGTCCGACAGGCCATAGAAATGCCAGTGTCTGAAGGCCTCTGCTACGGCAGCAATGAGGCTCCGCAGGGCTTCCAATTGGAGATCCGCAATGCCAACATCAAGACAGTGGAGCAGGCCCTTTCATATGCCTGCAAGAAGCACGGCAGCAAGAAAGCTCTGGGTACCAGGCAGATCCTTGAGGAGTTTGAGGAAACCCAGAAAAATGGGAAGGTTTTCAAAAAGGTGATTGTCATTGTAAATTTGGTATATTAGTAATTTTTATTATTTTTTTCCCTTCTCCTTCATTGTTCTTTTTCCTTCCTTCCTCCTCCTTCTCCTCCTGCTCTTCCTCCTCCTCCTCCTCCTCCTCCTCCTCCTCCTCCTCCTCCTCCTCCTCCTCCTCCTCCTCCTCCTCCTCCTCCTCCTCCTCCTCCTCCTCCTCCTCTTCTTCTTCTTCCTTCTCCTCCTCCTCCTCCTCCTCCTCCTCCTCCTCCTCCTCCTCCTCCTCCTCCTCTTTCTCTCTCTCCTCCTCCTCCTCTCCCTCCTCCTCCTCCTCTCCCTCCTTCTCCTCCTCCTCCACCTCCTCCACCTCCTCTCCCTCCTCTCCCTCCTCCTCCTCTTTCTCCTCCTCCTCCTCCTCCTCCTCCTCCTCCTCCTCCTCCTCCTCCTCCTCCTCCTCCTCCTCCTCCTCCTCCTCCTCCTCCTCCTCCTCCTCCTCCTCTTTCTCTTTCCTCTCTCTCCTCTTCCTTCCTTTTCCTCCTCCCTCCTCCTTCCTCTTGCTTCCTTTTCCTCCTCCTCCTTCCTCTTCCTTCCTTTTCCTCCTCCCCCCTCCTTCCTCTTGCTTCCTTTTCTTCCTCCTCTTCCTTCCTTTTTCTCCTCCTCCTTCTCCTCCTTTACCTCCTCCCTCCTCCTAATTATGATGATTGTGATGATGATGAAATGAGTTGAATGAATAAATTACTAAATGAATGTTAATTAATAAAAGTTACAAATTTATGTATGTTTAGTCTTGGCACTTTTTGCAAACCTTAATATTCCTTCTCTTTTTATCTTGCAGTTTGAACTGGGCGACTACACCTGGCTGACATACAATGAAGTGGATGATATGGCACACAACTTTGGCAAGGGTCTGCGTGTCATTGGGCACAAGCCGAGGGAAAACATTGTCATCTTTGCTGAGACGCGACAGGAGTGGCTCATGTCTGCTATGGGATGCTTCAAGCAGAACATTCCTGTGTGTACGCTCTATGCCACCCTGGGTGATGAGGCTGTCATTCACGGCATCAATGAAACAGAGGTAAAACTAGAGGAAAAGGAAGATAACTTTGTAGTAGTGTAGCTTTTTTATTTATTGTGAATGTCATTTCATAATGTTTCATTGTTTAGTGTGGTCGTTTTGAGAAAGGTTGATCAGTATGCTAGATTAGTTCTTTGTCTAATGCAAATTACATTTTTATTACTTTTTTATATATAGTTAGATAGATAGGTAGATATTTTGCCAATTTAGAAATTTGAATAATTATGTGTCTTTTTATTCTTAAAAGTTACGTAGTCAGTATAGGTAATTCTTTTGTGCTGTGCTGGCGTAGTGGTAATGTGCTAGTCTAACAATCTTGCACAGACTTGTGTTCATTCCCACACCCGGCCAGTGAATGGTAACCCCGGCCATTCCTTGCACACAGGGGAAGATTTGGGCAAAATATAAGAGACAGTATGTCACAGCAAAGAATATCCATTGTAACAAATGGAATTAAAACTAAATCTAAATCTAATCTAAATCTTCTATCACGGCAGGTGAGGCACATCATCACATCACATGAGCTGCTTCCCAAATTCAAGACTCTATTGAGCAAATGTCCCCTGGTGACACACATCACTTACTTCCATGACCAGCTGAAGCCCACTGACCTCTCAGGCTACAAGGATGGCATTGAGTTCAACTCCTTTGAGGAGGTGATCAGCAAGGGGAAAACAAGTGACTACTCAGGTGAGAAGGCCTTAGGGAACTGTGACTAAATGTGAGCAGACAGGGGAACAGTATAGAGCATAGAAGATAGGTATAGAGGGGGGAGGGATGTGGGGTATAATTCTCTACCCTTCATCATCTCTCTCTTGTCCAACATTGCCTTCAGAAAAATTATTGGAGCTTGTTGGCAGAGGCAATCCAACTTGAAAGGTTTGTTTCAATAAATTAGCCCTCCTTTTTTAATAAATTTGCTGTTATTTTGCTTTTGTACTGTGCTTTTATCTTTTATCATATATTTTATATTGAGAATATGTGCTTGGACATGGCTTAATTTGACTTTTCAAGTTAGCCTTTCAATACCCTACATTATTTTTTATTTATTTTGTCATGCTTATTTGCTTTGAGAGCTGTTCATAGCTAGGCACTTGTAATGATTCCCAGTCATATATACTCATTTTTACATTTATAGGTGGATGCTTATATTCCTTCTCATTTGCTTTAAAAATTTTGTATGTGGATATTTTTTGCTTTATACTCATGCAGTGATATTCAGTGCACTTATCACTGCACACACATGACACATGCTTTCATTGAATTGGCAAGTGTTTTTAGATTTAGGTATGCATATGCCCTTTCTTTACTTGCTTTGGAAAGTGATTAATTGTACACAGAGTTTAGTGTATGGTATGATATGTATAGTTGTGTCCACCTATACACTCCTAGTCACTGAAGATTCATAAAGCAGAATACATGTATTGGTGTCTCACAGGTCAGGCAGGAATGCAGTCTGACCACGCCAGTAAAATAGAATAGAAAACACACATCCTTGCTCATGCTCTCTATGGTATCTATTCTTATCATTCCTAATATGTTCGCCCTCTTTTGTTTCCGTTTCATCCCTTTTGGCCACGCTTATTGTTCCCGATTGAACCTCCTCCAGGTATTGAAGGTGAGACTCAGAAATCAGTTTGGAATGCTTGTTTGTAAAGTTTGGGTATAGAAGAAAAAATCCAAAGCAAGATATTCCTGATCAAAAAATTATAATTTGTATATGTATTTATTTGTTTATACATGCACTTCTACTTCATTACTCTTCTTTTTCTCTTGAGATGAAGAAACTTGTCATGAAATAACTCTGAAATAACTCTGTAGTGCATTGAGCTTTGCCATTTTATCAAATGTATTTCCCTGCAACAGTAAAGATGGGGGTTTTAGGCTGATAAATAAATTTGCTACACCATAAATCTCTAAAATTGTCCTTGATCAAAAATGTTCTTTTCTTGAACATCTTGCTTGTTGCTACACAGTATTAAGAGTTTGAACGGTAGTGCTAACTAAGCTAAGCTAATCTAATATATAATCACAATAATAATGATTATAGTAATAACAGTATTTTCTAGTCATTGCTGGTGTTGATTTTCTACTACTACTGCTAATATCATTATTATATTAGTTTTTATTTCTTTTATTTTTGTTATTGCTATTGTTATTGTGATTATCATTATCATCGTCATCATTATTGTTATTGTTATTATCATTATCATTATATATGGATGTAAATGCATGCCTCTCCTTCTTAGAATTTGTATTCTGTCTTTCATGGTCGTCTAAATTAGCTATCCTCGTGTTTTATTCCTTTCGGGTCAAAGGTAAGCGACTGAGCTGCTTTATATGCTTGACTTTGCATGGCCTTGGTTTCGGTTTGAGATTTTGGGTGCTTGTTTGGCTGACAGAACTGGTTTGTGGTTGTTGCCGAGGTTTTATGTCCTAGATTCTTTCATTCATCAGTTTGGTGGACTTCACATTTTTACTGCATGTATAGATTGGGCGTTGAGTTTGAATTTTTTATTTTTTCTTATTGTTTCTTCTTTTTGTTATTGTTATTAGTAATGATTATTATTATTGTGACTATTACTATGTTACTATCACTATTACTTTTATTGTGACTATTACTGTGTTACTATCACTATTACTATTATTATTACTATTACTACTATTACTATTACTACTATTACTATTACTATTACTATTACTATTACTAATAATATTACTACTATTACTACTATAACTATTATTATTATAACTATTGCTACTATTACTATTAATTTTTTGCTACCATTTTACTTCTACAGCTATTACTACTACTGCTACTACTATTACTAGTATTATTATTTATTCTTACTCTTAGGGTGATTGTTTTTTCCTCTTTCCCTTCCTTCTTCTTAATGTTGTAATTATAATCATCACTATTATTATTGTTGGCATTATTATTAATTATTATTATTTTCATTATTATTATTATTAGCATGCTTATGATCATTATAGTTATTATTAGTATTTTTAAAATTATCATTGGTAATGTTATTGTATCTTATTGTTATTATTGCTGGTTATTATTTTTAATTTTCAGTATTATATTATCATGATTACCATTCTTAAGTTCCTTTTATTTTTTTTATTCCATACCTCATTAACCTACCATGTGATCTCAGTTTCTGTCGCAGTCACTGCAAAAGGACAGTTTTGCAGTATGTTTCTATTTCACTTTGTCCACCCTAAAAAAGATCCACTTCCCCCCCAGATGTGCCACCCACCGAGGATGACACAGCCATCATCATGTACACGTCTGGATCAACTGGGAACCCCAAGGGAGTAATCATGTCACACTTCAACCTGGTTAATGCCATCATTGGCTATGCTGTGGGACTCAACATCCAGAAGGATGACGTCTACCTGGCCTATCTACCCCTAGCACACGTCCTTGAACTCATGGCTGGTGCGAATTTTTTGCTATTTAGTCTGTCTTTCTGCGATTTTTCTTTTTCTCTCTTCATTTACCTCTGCCAAGGAGGTTATGTTTTTGGTAGTGTTGTTAGTTTAAAATTTATGAACAGATTTTTATGAAATTTTTTTGCGTCTTAGCTCAACTTAGATATCATTGAATATTGGTGGTGATCTGCAGCCATGGAATTTTTTAAAGGATTCAGTAGCATTGCGAGATAGGGAAACAGATGTCACCATTGTACATGAGAAAGAGGTGAAATTGATATAATTCTACATTTGTGAACATCTTTACTGCACCAAGAATCCTATTGCCTTGGCAGAGGTATGCACTTTCTGAAAGCTTCTAGTATATTTTGTAATCTATGAGTGACATTGACATCTTATTTGGAATTTGATGATAGTAAAGATTGATTATTTTTTATTTATCAAAGGGTATGCTTTGGAAAATACTGATGAAGATTAATGAAACTTTTTTCTAGAATCCATGATGCTCATGTTTGGTGTTCCGATGGGCTACTCCACACCACTGACCATGACTGACAGGTCGAGCAAGATAAAGAGAGGCTGCTCTGGCGACTGCACCGTTCTCAAACCAACAATGATGGCTGCTGTCCCGGTAAGGAGCATGGTGCAATGAACATGGATTTTTTCCACTGTTGTAACGATTTTGGTTCTTGGGTTCAGAGAGGTGGGACTGACAGTTGGGGGAAGAAGAAATGTGTTTCGTTAGAGGTGTGTGTTTGGGAACAAGAAATTTCACAGAGCAAGGTGTGTTGCTTTGTTGTTTTGATTGTCTTCAGCAAGCATATGGGTAACTACATTCCACATCAGGGAAGATTGTAGATTAAAGATGTTCTGTTCATTCCAGTTTGTTGTAGTAGTTGTGCATACTGATAAATTTGAGCTTATAATCACCTATTCCTTTGGTAACATTATATAATGGCACCTCTCCCTCTTGACAGCTAATTCTGGATAGAATCTACAAGGGAATCCTGGACAAGGTAGCTGCGCAAGGCCCATGGCTCCAGAAACTCTTTGACTTCGCCTTACAGTACAAGCTCAACTGGCTGCGACGTGGGTTTGAGACTCCCATTTGTAACTGGTAAGCAAGTTTCTCTTTTGGAACCGAATGACTTCAGGTAAATTTTAGTGTGTGTTTGTTGGGTGCTTAGCACATCGGTCTGAATTGTGTATGACTATATGTCTTTGTGTATAACTTTTGATTTTTTCTCCTAGGTTTGTCTTCCGCAAGATTCGGGCATTGTTGGGCGGAAGATTAAGATTGGTTGCAAGCGGTGGAGCACCACTTTCCCCCGACACTCACGACTTTGTGCGTGCCACTCTTGGTGTACCAGTGTTGCAGGTTAGTTGGTCTTCCTATGAATGAAACAGTCTTTTATGCATTGTTTATGAAGTTTTGTTCTGTATCCCTCAAAATTGCCAGTGAAATTAAATCAAAGAAAATATAGTAAAGAAGGGAAACTTATTTTTTAGCTTTTAATGTTATTACTCTTTTTTTTTTAGGGCTATGGTCTCACAGAAACCTGTGGATGTGCTACTCTCATGGATGACACAGACATGACTACAGGCAGAGTTGGTGCTCCTCTGTCAGTGTGCAAAATTAAGCTCGTTAACTGGGAAGAAGGCAATTACAGAATCACAGACAAACCAAGACCACGAGGAGAAATTATCATAGGTAAGAAGACCGCTTACCTTGATTTGCTTACTTTGAAACATATAGAATTATTCTATTTGAAGTTTTGTAGTTTTTTCCTTTAGTTTTAGAATGAATTTGCTGAAGCTGAAAATGTTACTTAAGCACTTGCATAGGGTGATTATTTTCTCTAATTCTGTTTGCTTTTCCTGTTTTTTTGTAGGTGGCAATAACATTGCTGTTGGCTACTACAAAAACCCAGAGAAGACCAGACAAGACTTCCTGGATGAGGATGGGTGCCGGTGGTTCAGAACTGGAGACATTGGAGAGTTTGACAAGGATGGCTCCATCAGGATCATTGGTAAGTGGTGGAGATTCTCCTCAGAGGACAATATCTGATAGGATCAGAAAGAGGGTGTGGCAAAAGAAAGACAATAGATAAAATTTTGATGTGTAAAGATATTGTGTATGGCCATTTACAAAATGTGTGGAGGGCTATATATTTTTTTTATTCAACAGACCGAAAGAAGGACTTGGTGAAACTACAGATTGGAGAATACGTATCCTTAGGCAAAGTGGAATCAGAACTTAAGGTCTGCCCTCTAGTAGAGAACATTTGTGTGTATGCCGAGTCGTCAAAGAATAACGTTGTTGCTATTGTTAGCCCAGTGCAAAAGAACTTGGAAGAATTGGCTGTGGCACTTGGCAGAGAAGACCTTAGGAGAGAGAAATTGTGTATGGATGATGACATCAACAAGTCTATTCTTTGTGAGTTGTTAACGACAGGAAAGAAAGGTAAGTGTTGGTTAAAAGGGGTTCTTTAGTAGCAAGGTTATTTACACAGATCACCTATTCTAACAAGATTTATCAGATATATTATAAAAGCTAGTTTTGTATATGTGAAAGCTTTGAAAACACCATAATTTCTCTGTAATGTATTTACATGTAATATATCTGTGTAGGTGACAGTCATTCATTTTTTTCTCTTTGTTCATTATTATTATACTCACCATGATTATTTAATCTCTGCAGCAAAGCTTGAGAAATTTGAGATGCCGGGAGCACTCTACTTGACCTCAGAACAATGGACCCCTGACACTGGTCTGGTAACGGCAGCCTTCAAGCTTAAACGAAAGAGCATCCAGACCAGGTACCAGGATGCCATCAACCGGATGTATGCTTCATAGTGTGTGTGTGTGTGTACTGCAAGAAAGGCTGTTATGTTTATCATCGAAGGGTGTGGAGTCATTGAAAAGCTCATGTTAATTGTTAATCAGGGCACAACTTATTCAGGTTTTTTAGAACACTGTACACTTACTAGATACCCCCACCCCCTCTCTTCTTAACATAAGATCTGTAATTATAGAACATGGAATGATAATCACTCTGTGCTTTTCAACTTTCAGGAATACACTTTCAATATTACACAAAAGCAAACCTTTATTCACACACTTGATGTCCTAAATTGCTATATTTTATTTTAATTAACTTTATTGAAGCATTTAATTTCAAATTAAAAATCATTTGTTGTAGTGAACACTTGATATTGAGAAGGGTAGTGAAAAAAATAGTAATGTGTGACAACAAATATTAGTTTTCCATTTTCTCTGTATTCTGATGCTGTGCACTTTTCTTCCCTGAAACACATTTATGGCATTAATTTATTGGTTATCACTTTCTTGGTTGCTATATGCAGAATCTTTGGTATGGAAACTATGGTTGCTATACCTTTGGGTGTCTAAATATAATTATAGAGGGAGAGAAGTAACATGTTGACTCTAGAAATATTCTTTGGAATTATGATTTTGCTTTTCATTTCTGCTATGGTGTGCCAATGTTTTCCTTTTTACTTCAACCTTTATTTTTCAGTTCATTTTCCTCTTTTGTTTATAATATTTGTCTATTATTATTATTATCATTATTATTTTAATAATTATCATTATTATTATCATTATCTCAGATTATTATATATTTATATTATTTTATATATTATGGAGAAGATCAAGGTACTTTTATTGAAATGTGTGATATTGTGTGCTTTGCTCAAGCATCAGGACACTTGCTTGTAGAACTCCAGAAACTGAAGTAATTTCATCAGCATCACTGTAAGTATTTAAGCTATACCAGGAGTTCAGAGAGAGAAATTGTGTTGTAGGTAGAAATCAGTTTTGTCATTGATCTTTCCTCTGATCGAGAGTGGCTTAAAATGCAATACTAATTAGGCTGTCTGTACTGCAGGTGAATTATTATTTTAATGGTGATCTTGCCAATGTGATATGTTGAAAACTTGCACCGATGCCGATTTATATCAATCACTTAGGTATGCTAGTGTGTTAAGATGAAATTTTAAAAGAAATCTAAGGTTATTAAAATATGAGTCAAGGCTTACTGTATATTTGCTGTATTATTGTTCATTTTGTTTATTTATTTATTATTTTTTGTTCCTTGTACAATAGAACTGATCTTATTTTTACCTCCATAGAAATAAATGAACAAATTGATGGTGTTACATTAGTCTGTGTGTTGTATTTATAGGAATGTGAATTGTATGAATGAGTTCATAGGTGCTGTCATTACGGATATAATATTATTTTCTGCAATATCACCCATGCATTTCATTGATTGTTGGAACTGTATTTTAATGGGAGGCTTTTGAGTATGGTATTAGCTTGGAATTTCTGTTTCGTCAGATAATTAAGTGGTTGTTTAATACAAGAAAATTAGTCTTACTAATGTATAGAGGATAATCAAATTTAGCAAAGAAAAGTCACATTTTTCCAAAGCACTGAATTGTAAATATTGTAGATCAAGGGTGTAATATTTTTGCAATATTGATAAATGTGTCATTATGAATAAAGGTTTCTGATTTAATATTGTCTCAGTACCCTCAGATACTTCACTCTCTTGAGATCTACAGTGAAAATCAAAGTATAATTCATATAAGGATGCTTCACCTTTCCTCTTACATATCTTCATCCCCTTCTTCTGTCCCATTCGTAAGGTTTGAGAGCCATGCTGAAAGGTTGAAAGGCTCTAAACTGACATCTAACACGTTTTACCCTAATTTTTAATTCTTCTCTACCCTTTTGCCATACTACTTTATTATAGTGCTATATGGCCTTTGATGTCTAGCACATTTATTGTTCCAACCATTCACCATTCCAGCTACAGGGATCCTTCATGGCGAGCAGCCAGGCAGGTCCTCGGTCCATCTTTAGCTCTTCATGACAGGTCTGATGCAACTGCTCAATTCACACCTTCCTAGGTCTTCCTATGGGCCTCTTCCATGCAAGTGTCTTGTAAAGGGCAACCTGATGGGCAGGATCATCCACAGGGAAACAAACTGGTGGTGGTCACAGATTATGCAAGTAACAGGTCCCATGCCAGTCTCATGGTAAGGTTGTAGGTTGGACACATGGTCCTGCCAACTGTACCCCATGATCCAGCATAGGGGCTTGTTACAAAGGCACTGGATAGCTTCCAGCTTTCACTTCAGCTGAGCAAAACTGGCAGTGTCAAGGCCTTGGGGACACGCAAGTTAGTCCTGCATAGATAACAGCACCTCTAAATACACTTGTTGACTGAGTTCGTGGCTCCTACTAACTTCCTGGTCTGACAGCCCCGAGACATGGACTGCACCACCAAGGTATGTAAAGCCCTATGTGACTTCAATGCTCTTGCTGCAAGGTTCCCCTAACAGGCCCCCCAAATCCTGGATCTTGATCTTGGTCCAGGAGACCTCTAAGCCCAGAGGGTTCACCTCATTACTGAATGCATCAAGAGCCGCTATCAGAGATTCCAGAGACTCAGGATTGCAACATTGTCAGCAAAGTCGAGGTCCGTGACCTCAACATTCCCAGTGTTGCTCCACAGTGACTGAATAGTCGTTCTGCCCATTATCCAGTCCATGCAAGTGTTGAACAGTGTTGGTGCAAGGACACAGCCATACCTCACTCCTGAGTTAACTGGAAAGAAGTTCAACAGGCCCACATCACCTTTACAGCACTTTCAGTACCAGCATATAGGCTTTCTATTAAACCAATAATCCATGTCAGAATTCCCCTAAGTCTCCCATCCTTCAGCTTATCCCTTCAACATGGCTCTCACATCTTAGGAAAATGGGTTGGCATTGGAGAAGACAAAGAAAAGAAAGGGGCAGAAGAATAGACTGCAAAATTGTTTGAGCTGAGGGCTAAGGCCCTAGGTTTGGGAGATCCCCAATATTGGGCTTCAGTTTCCATTTCCTATATCCCTACAACAACAATGGAATAGCATTGGGAAGGATCTGGGAGTATGTTGACCAAAATTCGGACATTAGGCTTACTTGTGTGAGGACTTTCCATGGTGTGTTTCTGTATGCTTGGTGTACGCACACACTCATGTGCAGAGGGAAGACTCCTTGCCTCTGCTTTCATATTCTATTAGTTTGTTTTCTACACACACTGTTTTGCCATTTCCAAGGTCTATATTTTTCATTTGTTATGCAGTAGGAAGATTAGTAATAGACTGTTCTCTTTGAGCAGACTTTATATTATCTCTCCATTAACCTAATGCTGCCAAGAACCAGATGCGTTCACTTTAGAGTTATTATGTTAGATGTCTGTGCACATAGATGGCTCTGCCAGTGCAAAGCCACAAAGGAGTCAATTAGATCTTGTGACCTCATCTTTCCTTGAGTTGGCAGGAAAAAGGATTTTTCCTAATGCTACCAATATTGATGTAGTTATTTTTATTATAAATAAACACTAGAAAATATTATTGAAAATCGAGGGAAATGTTAAACAGGTGAGACAGGTACTTCTCGTAACTTGCTCAATGGTGACATTCAATTTTCTGTAATACACCGTGCGCTGCCAGTTAAGGCAGGCAGGAATAGGTTTATTGCGGATGGCTCACAGATGGTACATTCCAACCCCATTTATCAGTGGAAGTAAAGCAAGAGCTCCTTCCCAATGGCCCACACAGTCTAATATATCTCTCTCTCTCTCTCTCTCTCTCTCTCTCTCTCTCTCTCTCTCTCTCTCTCTCTCTCTCTCTCTCTCTCTCTCTCTCTCTCTCTCTCTCTCTCTCTCTCTCTCTCTCTCTCTCTCTCTCTCTCTCTCTCTCTCTCTCTCTCTCTCTCTCTCTCTCTCTCTCTCTCTCTCTCTCTCTCTCTCTCTCTCTCTCTCTCTATCTATCTATCTATCTATCTATCTATCTATCTATCTATCTCATCTCTTTCTCTCTATCTATCTCATCTCTTTCTCTCTATCTATCTCATCTCTTTCTCTCTATCTATCTCATCTCTTTCTCTCTATCTATCTCATCTCTTTCTCTCTATCTCATCTCTTTCTCTCTATCTCTCTCTCTTTCTCTCTATCTCTCTCTCTTTCTCTCTATCTCTCTCTCTTTCTCTCTATCTCTCTCCCTATCTATCTATCTCTGTCTATCTCATCTCTTTCTCTCTATCTCATCTCTTTCTCTCTATCTATCTTATCTCTTCCTCTATCTATCTTATCTCTTCCTCTATCTATCTTATCTCTTCCTCTATCTATCTTATCTCTTCCTCTATCTATCTTATCTCTTCCTCTATCTATCTTATCTCTTCCTCTATCTATCTTATCTCTTCCTCTATCTATCTTATCTCTTCCTCTATCTATCTCATCTCTTTCTTTTTTTCTTATCTTTCTTTCTCTCTCTCCCCCCCCCGGCCCCAAGAGTTTTGAGCCCTTATGACAGGATATCTCCTCACTTGCTGCTCAGCTACAATACCTCACGAGGACATTCTGTGACCCTAGCCCTCGGCCAAATTTTTCCATGATATTCCTGTCATCCACTTCACCATATATTTTTTTTTTTTCTTTTTTTTTTCATGATGTGATATCCACATCACCTGGATACAGTGGAATTAATACCCAGGTTCCACTTAGCACAAGTACCAGAAATTATTAAAAGAAATTGAAAGAGAAGTTGTACTTTACATTTTATTCCAGACTATAAAAATACATTAAAAGATGTATAGAAATGGTTTCACCTTCACACATTTCATAAGACTCTTTTTTTCTTTGGTTAAATAATCTGAATGAATGACCAAGTATAACAACTGAAGAAACATATTCAGTATACAATTTTTTTTTTTTTTAATAATAATTAATTTGCTAAAGAATTTAATTGCATAAATATAGTAGAAAAACTCTCAATCTTTGACTATTAAACAGTAAATAAAATATAGAATGCATAAAGAGATCCATTTTTTTAGTCTGTGAAAATTATTTTTTTCTTATTTTCTGCACTCATACACTTCAATACGCTAATCATTGACAGATGAGGCACTTATAATGGAATGCTATAGGCCAAGCAGCCAAGCAACACCTTTACATAAGGCACGGAATGGATGTTTCAGATGTAAATTTAAACTTTTACACATTAATACACATTTAGAATATCAATAATGATGCACATATAAATTCTGCAGTTTTAGTTAACATTTTCTGTTTCCAACAATTCAAAAATTATTTTTTGGTTCAGCATAAATGTATGTAAAATCACAACCTACTGAATGTGCAAACAGAAAATATTACATTACAGAAAAAAAGACAGAAAGAAAACGTATTGCGTATACTGGAATTAACTCCTGAAGGACAATATGGGATGATCATTATCTAAGGAGAAAGCTGGTAAAAGTTATTATACCATATTTTTTGGTAATTTGTTTAATGCAATGTTTTTGTGTCATGCTTTCTTCCACCCTGAACACCTTATACAGCATAGTCATA
>NC_091576.1:5740737-5753237 GCF_042767895.1 Penaeus vannamei
TTTCTTCCTTGGTGCATGGCTGGTGTAATCCAACTTCTGCACAAAACATGGGATTGGACCCATGGAGGTGTCCCAATACACTTCAGGGTTGCTTTCCTTTAGAAATCTTGCTCGAGAAGTCTTCCTAGGTATCTGGGAAGGTGCCTCCAGCCCTCCACCCTTCCAAAATTGTGCCATGTATTTCCTAACTTAAGTCTTGGCCATATTCAACAAAACACTGATTTTAGTGCCATAGTCGACATCTTTAATCCATTGATCTGGGTAATTACTTTTAATTAATTCCTTTGCAAGTACCACGGTAATGATGCAAACCTTAGGGAAATAAAGGAACCTAGCGTAAAAAGGGGCATGGTCCAGAAAAGAGAGGGTGTATAAGCATCCTCTTCCTACAACAGCATGGGGGCGAGTGGCTGGGTTCTCTGTCACACTCAGCTCTGCGGGAATATGTGGCTGCAAGGGATAGGGGCCACACTTTTGATGAGTACTGTTTATGTTAGTGATATATAGATTATGAGCTGTACTTTACACATGATTTTGTTATCATTTAAAAATATTCTGTCTATTATGTGCAAATTGTACAAACTTTATCATATCAAATAATCTTTTAGCAAAGAAATTGTAAATTTCTAAATTATCAACGGCCATCTAATAAATGTAAATACAAGCAATTTTAAGGGGTAACAAAAAAAAAAATCATCTGAAACTCTGCACTGGTGCTATGACCCCTTGATATAATTTGATTTTAATAAAATTGGTATTGCTCAACAAAAGATAATAAATGGTTTCTATTTCCGGGTGAAAACATGCAAATATCCTTTCTAAAATATCACTAATTACTGAAATACCACATTACTTTTCTAACTGATGATAAAACTAGAATTTCAAGTTCATGAATGACACACTCCTCTCTCTGAGGATATTCCTTGTTATCATTTTACAATAACTTCCATTCACACTATGGAAAAAAGAAATGAATGAATAAAAAAAAAAAATTACCAAACAAAAATATACGTTTCCTTTGGACACTGCTATAAAAATCCTTTGAATGTTTATATTGATGTGAATACGAAATGAACTTCAACTTCATTGGTTGTCTTATAAGGCTTTACTTTATATCATTCAACCTTCTACTTAATGTACTGTATATCATGAAATACCTTATTCATTTTTTCTTTCTTACATCAAAATGGAAATATGGTAATAACATTTTCCAACAAACATAGCAAAAAGCACTTAAGGCAAGTTTGTTCTTACATACCTACCTGTTTTATTCCTCCACTTATTCCAAACTCTTCAATGGATATTTAAAATCAAAATCATAAAAATTCCTCTAAGCTTAGTTCTGGAAAACGTCGGTATTACTCACACCGGAAATGTACATAAAACTAGGAACTGCACTGAAGTTTCATACGATAAAACTCAACTTCAGCTTTGTTAAGCTATGTTCTACAGCTGTTATTAAAGGCCTCTGTTTTTTGTATTTTCTCATTCTTAATAATACTTTCTGCCGTCAACTTCAAAATCCTAATTATGAATTTCTAACGATCATAGCATCTTTAAGACTGCAATATATTTCCCCGTTCCTTTGTATTGATGCAGACGTACCTAGCAAATCGAACACTTATTTCGTCCAGTGTAAAAGATGGTCTATACATGCGTGGCCTTTACTGTTATTCTGACACCTAAATCTAAATTGCTACTTTGCTAATCTCACATTACTTTTAGCTACATATCTTTTTTTTTTAAACATCAAAATATATGACTTCTCTTAACATTACAAAATAAATTGGCACCTTGTTCATATGAAAGCCCATTACAGGTCAAAAGGCACAAGTATTTTGGTATCAGATTATCATGACACTTAAAAAAAAAAAGGTTTCTAGGGCCATTGTTGAAAAAAAAAAAGAAAACATTTTTTTCTTTTTACCTTTTTACAATAAAAGACCATTCTTCTATATAAAAAAGAGAAATATAAAAAAAAAAATCGATAAAAGTATACCATTCCGATATTACACTTTCTTAATCAATCTCATTCCTCATTCCACCGGTACCTTCAGCTGTCAGAATCCTCGGAGTCATTCGCACCGTATTCCTGGTGGTCAAAACCTGATGATTTACGACTGCTAGTCTGTGTGCACTCTTCTAGTAAAGTGATAACGGTTCCACTCTTGGCAAGCATACGTGGGGTCTTCTTCTCCCTGCGAAGATAAAAAAAGTGGTGGTAAATTTGACAGGACCCTGAAATCAAATCTGCAGGAAATAAAAAGAAAAAAAGAAAGAAGTCAATGTTAATTCTATTAGTACCAAAGTAATAACTAAAGTAGCAATAGTTTCATGCTTCGTAACAGATCAATCCTTGTACAAAATTATAGCAAACATTACAAATCTAAATAGTATCATGATTCTATATAAATTTACACACACATTATATATGTGTGTGTGTGTGTATGTGTGTGTGTGTGTGTGTGTGTGTGTAAGGTAAATATAATAAATATATATACATATATTCATATATATAAAACACCCCTCTCTCTCTCTCTCTCACACACACACACACACACACACACACACACACACACACACACACACACACACACTCACACACACACTCACACACACACTCACACACACACTCACACACACACACACTCACACACACACTCACACACACACTCACACACACACTCACACACACACTCACACACACACTCACACACACACACTCACACATGCATGCCTATATCCATCCATCTATCAATATATATACATTAACAATTTCAGGATAAATATGTCCATTCAAATGATACACTACTGACCTATTCACAATATCAGTGCGTGCCCCACTGTTGACCAATAATTGCACAATATCTGCATGTCCTCTATAAGCGGCACAGTGTAAAGGAGTGTCACCAAGCTTATTCTGTTCAGGAGAATTTAGAAATGATGACTCAATGTTATTTATAAATTTGATGATTAATATAACAGAACATTTCCCTCTCATGGGGGAAAAAATGTAAAAATTATATTGGAAAAATATGAAATTTCAGTCTTATTTAGGAAGAAACTAAATCAAACCAGATAAAAAAGGAAATGAAAATAATCATATGACCCATACTTAACACAGCAACCAGTTATTGACAAAGCAAAGGTATGTCCTGCAAAGTAACTTGAAAGTCTTTCCTTCTTCAGAAGAGAATTTTCCTGAGATGAGGTTTCATGTCAAGAATACTTAAATAGGTGGTTTCCTGTCCCGAGTTTCTACTATGAAATTTGGCTGCATATAATCATAACTATAAAATAAAAGCCAAAATATCTTTGACAGGGACTTCAGATAATATAAATGGCAATCAGATGAAGAACCCTAATCCTGAGTCAGAATATGAGAGTAATTCATCTAAACAATTAGTTTCACTAAGACAGTGAAATGCAAACCAGAGTAGATGTATCACCTGCCAGTTTATCTCCAACTTGGGTTCCTTCAGTAACCTGAGAATGCATTCAATATGGCCTCCCTGAGCTGCTGCATGGAGTGAAGAGGACCCACTTTTGTCCAGTGAGTTGACTGACATCCCTGCTTCCAGGCACTCCTGTAGAAGGGCCAGATTGCCACGCCTTGCTGCATCAATGATGGGTATCTTCACATTCTCCTTGCTCACTGCAAGATATGGCTGACATGACTGAAGGTGTAAGGTACATCAAATGCTCTAGAGAAACAGTGAAGAAACATTTACCCCATACACTCCAATGTCTGCACTCACCATAGTTGCTGGGTATGTATCCCTTCTTATCATCCAGCCTTGCCATCCACCAGTTTGGGTCAGATTGGTCTAGGATGAACAAGAGGTCCCCCTCATCAAAGGACAGTTCACTGCCCTGCATCACAAAGAAGAAAATTACATGTGAGATCTAAATTCCTGCCAAAAAAAGACATTTAACAATCCATGAAGGTCTGATTTGGTGTGTAGTGAATAAAAGCTTATCCAGAATGCCTATATATCATATATTTATGATAACAATATCAAAACGCAAAAATTTGTACCTCTTACCTTCTGTGCTTTGTAACTAGACACTGCTTCATATGCCTGAACTTGCCCTGTGAAGATAAGCAGATGTAAATAAACACATGACGAAAACAGTAAAAACAAAATTAATACAATTTCTTTTCTTACAAAAAATTAAAGGTCAAAATGTATAAAAAATCATATAGACAAAAAAAAGGGAAAAAAAGGGAAGCTTTCAGGGCATACCTATCCTCTTGGGGGGAGGGGGGGCAGGTCTGGATGGTGCTGACATCTTTACTGCTGGTAGGCTGTGAATGTATATAGACATAGATACATAAATATACATAGATATACAAACGTAGGTAGGCATGAAAATGCAACATTTGTGTGCATGTGTATTTACAAATTTGTGTTTGTGTATTGAGAGAGAGAGAGAGAGAGAGAGAGAGAGAGAGAGAGAGAGAGAGAGAGAGAGAGAGAGAGAGAGAGAGAGAGAGAGAGAGAGAGAGAGAGAGAGAGAGAGAGAGAGAGAGAGTGAGAGAGTGAGAGAGAGAGTGAGAGAGAGAGAGTGAGTGTGTGAGTGAGAGAGAGAGAAAGAGAGAGAGAGAGAGAGAGAGAAAGAGAGAGTGAGAGAGAAAGAGAGACAGAGAGAGAGGGAGAGGGAGAGGGAGAGGGAGGGAGAGGGAGAGGGAGAGGGAGAGGGAGAGGGAGAGGGAGGGAGAGGGAGAGGGAGAGGGAGAGGGAGAGGGAGAGGGAGAGGGAGGGAGGGAGGGAGGGAGGGAGGGAGAGAGACAGAGGCAGAGACAGAGACAGAGACAGAGATAGAGATAGAGAGAGAGAGAGAGAGAGGGAGAGGGAGAGGGAGAGAGAGAGAGAGAGAGAGAGAGAGAGAGAGAGAGAGAGAGAGAGAGAGAGAGAAAGAGAGAGAGAGAGAGAGAGAGAGAGAGAAAGAGAGAGAGAGAGAGAGAGAGAGAGAGAGAGAGAGAGAGAGAGAGAGAGAGAGAGAGAGAGAGAGAGAGGGAGAGGGAGAGGGAGAGAGGAGAGAGAGAGCCGGGAGAAAGAGAGGGAGAGAGAGAGAGAGAGAGAGTTCATGATATCATGTTATGGAAGAAAAAAAAGATTAATCTTTGCATTATGGACACACCAAGCAAGGAGAAATTGAAGATGATATTCTCGTAGAGGACGAAACATTATAGTTGTTGGTTTATGAAATAATCTACAGACACAAACAATAGCACAACAAATGGAAAATCTGTATGGTACAGCCGCACTTAGGGCAAATTGAAGATGATATTCTTGTAGAGGACAAAAAAACAAGTAGCCATGCAGCTTGCACACCATCTTCTGTCCTACTGCGCACCTATGTCACCAATACCTCACGACTAATCAGGAGGCGGCAGTTTAGCAGAGACTTTTAATTGCTCATTAAGTTCTAGTATAATATTCCATATACTATATCATACAAATGCATATGCCCATCGACTAACGTTTCATAAATATTCAGGTCTCAGCCGTTTTTATGTATTTTGAGTCTCAATTTTGGCTAACTCATTAATATCCTCAATTGCCACACTACTCAAATACAGTCGATAATTAACACGCACATTTCTGGCTACACCGGTAGCCTGCCTCATTCTTCTCAGTGACAATGACCGCTGTGTGTCACTTGTGTTACAGTGGCGTGCTTGACTTTTCCAAATTTGATGAAAAAACTGAAGAGATCATAAAGTTTTTACAGATTCACAGAATCATCCTAAATGAAAGAAAGTGTGAAAAGTCCAGTGCAATTTTCTGAACTGTTTCAGCTTTATCTTGCCCTGCATACCGAGGGGAAGAGAATGTTTCCCGGGGGTGTTGGGGAGGGGTTGAGCCCCCCATCAACCCTCCTCTCAAGCAGTGCCCAAAGGACATGCCCATTCAGGGAAACTTAGATTGTTAAATAAACTTTAAGACATGGTGTGCATATTCATAATGTAAAGAATTACCGAAAAATGCTTTTGAATTTCTCAATCTATGAATTCCAAGTCATCTCTGCCTTATCGTATATGCCCATGAACCGGTACTTTCACTCATTTTTCAATTTCACTGTAAATATGAACGTGTCACACTTACAGTTCTACGCACTTAAACATCAAACTCCTGAAAACATATTCCATTTAAGAAATATTTCAAGACAACAATAAAATACATAATTTAAGATGACAAACAAGAAACACAGGAAATCCATTATGAGTCATACACCACAAACAAAGCATCATGTGATAATTGTCTTAATTCTAACAGAAGAAAAGCTGTATAGACTATATCCACAGAAAAGAAAAGCTGAAAATCTATTTCATTTCCACTTCCAAATAAATCATGAAAAACAAAAATAGAAAATGATGGTCCATAGGTCTATAAAATATAGACTTTGAGTTATAATGTATTATTAATATGTAACAAAATATAGTAAACATGCTAAAAAAGACCTAACCCAAAATTAATAAAACACAGTAAGTATAACAATATGAAATAAAAAAAACATAATATAATAAAATATAGGAATAGGCCTATAATTTTTGGCTTCCGTGATCAACAAGTGGTTGGATATTAATTGGAAAATTTTAATTCTACATTTCTTAGAATTTCACAATGCCGCTGCTTTATTTCTCCTACCTGTGTAATGCATATTGATATGAAAGTCTTAATAATGAATAATTGTCAATAATACTACAAAATGAACATTTAGCTACGTGCAAGACATATTAATAATTTTAAAAATCCTGCCAATCACCCTCAGTATTTCACTAAATTCATTCTAAGTCCGAGTATTCAACTTATTTTCCCGTCTATGACACAGATAAAAAGTACATGAAAAACCTTAATTTTCCGTTTGGAAGTATATTAAATGTCAATCTTGCGAGTTTCCGCCGACTAGAAAATGTCACCAACTCCGGTGTTTATAACCGGTTTGTGCTGTAGTTAATCGCCCGAATTTTCGTCCCTGATTTGATAATCATGTAAATAAGTACAATCAAAATTGTGAAAGCTTCATAATGGAGGTATGCTTTGTTTTTCTTCCATTTACAATCATTTGCTGTTGGATTATATCATATATATTCTCTATTCTATAACGTTTATTTACATGGAAAAAATATATTGGTCGGTTGTTTACCAAACAGAACTTTTGATCAAATATCAAATCCTTTAGTCCCTCTGTAAATATATACACATACATACATATGTGTGTGTGTGTGTGTGTGTGTGTGTGTGTGTGTGTGTGTGTGTGTGTGTGTGTGTGTGTGTGTGTGTGTGTGTGTGTGTGTGTGTGTGTATATATATATATATATATATATATATATATATATATATATATATATATATATATATATATATGTAGACACACACACACACATACACACACACACACACACACACACACACACACACACACACACACACACACACACACACACATATATATATATATATATATATATATATATATATATATATATATATATATATATATACATGATATATATATACATAAAAAAAAAATATATATATATACATGATATATATACATAACTATATATATACATATATATATCATATATATATACAATATATACATACATACATACATATATATATATATATATATATATATATATATATATATATATATATATATATATATATATATATATATATATATATATATATATGTGTATATGAATGGGAAATTTTTCCTTCCTGAGTCCTGTTGTGCACTATCCAAGTGTCGAGAGTCGCGCGGGACAATGGCTCCGGGAACCACACGTAGACACCAAGCCCCGTGGTCCGTCGTCCACTTCTATCTGGGGCAATGTCAGGGCAAATGACAGACACGATGCCCACTCAAGGTTAGCATCACTCTACGTTATGATGGTATTAACCGACACCAGAAGCTTGAGATAAGTGAACCGTTTGATGGCGGAGGATGCTGTAAACGATCGTGGTTTAGAAAAGTTACAGCGACGGTGGATCCTCTTCGGTTCATTCCCATTTTCTGCTCGTGAAAGAAAACGTCTTATCCTTCTTGGCGGTGTCTAAAAGGGTAAACTGCAGTATATTAGTTCACTTTTATCGTGGTTTAATCAACAACAAAGGTAGTCCCAGTAATGGGAAATTACCACAAATAAATTACCCTCTCTAGAGAATGGAACAAAAATTATAACAATTAAACAAACAAGTAGGGCCCCAGGAATTTCATACATACTATTATCACATGCATTTAACTGAATAATATGCAAATGAGACCTCTGTTGAAAAAACAACAACAACAACATAATAATAGGACATGTTCACACGAACATCTTTTATCTTATCTATCAGTAAAAACAACACAAGATCAAGAAAAAACGAAAAAGTTCACTACCGTCTTTTGCGAGGCTTTCCGCGTGTAGGTGACATGCGAAACGCCGCAAATTCACATGGAAGCGTATGTATTGACCCCAGAAAACCAACAAACACGACACCAGACACTGAAACGACAGAGGTGTGGTTGGCCAGTGTCTGAACAATGAAAATTTAGTGTCTGCAAGAGATTGGTCAACTGAGAAATTCTTCCTTGAACAAAATCAACTTTCTGACTGGAATATTCTCAGAACAGCAGTCAAAACCAACCTACCTACAAGTTCTTTCTATTAAACGCCATCAGTTTGTATACCTATGCATTAAAAGTTGTCACCTAGAAACAAATGAAGAAATTATTGATATTACCCCGTCATTAAGTTAAAAAAGTATACCTTATGTAAAAGCATGGTGAACAAAACGAGTTTTTAAATTTTCGCTGTGCTAGTAAGGAGCAAAGAAATAAAACCCAGATTATTCTATTTCGGGCGTCCTTCTTAAGGCCGTGTCACACTAGTACTTTTTCCGTCAATTTTTTTGACAATCTTATTTAACATAAATACAAACATTCTCGAATATAGCTCTTGATTTGACTTTGCTTGGCTGAAAAAGTTGACGGAAAGGTTTTCAGACGGAAACGATCATTATCGTCTGACTGGAAAATCGACAATTCGCTCAAAAATGGAGAAAATTTCAGAAAATTGTCAAAAATTTTACGGAAAAAGTGCTAGTGTGACAGCACCTTTAACATTTACCGTCCATGGTCACCGTGGTCGGATTGTGCTGCCACAATAGACTTAGCATGGCCAGCAGTCAAATCGCACAATACAATCAAAATAGAACGTATGTGTTTGAATGCAATCTCTCCCTTGGGTCACTCTGATGGACCCTTTTCCCCGGTCGGTGTCTTCAACCTGTCGCGCCGGACATGATTTTATCGAATTTAGGTTAATTATAAATCTGACTATACATTCCAATTCATTATTCTATACAGATATACGTTATAAAAATGTAACGTCCCAGTTTTACGAAAGGAACTCGAGTAAAGCTAATATATGGAGTGAGAAGAGCGTTTTTCCGTGGCATTCGTAAGTGGCAAGAGGAATTACACACTCAGTGGTAAGTAGAGAAGAACCCAGTTCACAGTCTGACATTTAGAGACGATCATGGATGGTAACAATTGCACTGAAAATAAAATCTTGACAATATGATAAAATGAGCGAAAATTATTGAAAAAGTGTTGACAATCTAGTCTCCGTCGGGATTTGAACCCGAGTTTTCTGATTAAGAGGCAGTCAGGCTATCCACTACACCACGGAGACTTCATTTACTGAAAATGAAGCAAATATATATATATATTCACATATAGGAGCGTCTACCTACTTCCTTTGCTGTTTGTCTGTCTTCTCTTTCTTTCCTTCCTCTGATAATTATCACTGGGTATTAAATGAGGGAGTACAAAGAGTACAAAATTTTGTGTTTCAGTAACGTTATTCGAGGAATTTTCATGATTTCATTCAAAACGCATTCGTATTCAGTATGATTACAAGCATATTGTATTTACCTTTTGCGGGATTACTTTTATATAGATTGTAAATACTGGCCTAGGTCAACACGCTAGATCACGTGGCGTGTTGTAAGAGTATATCAATAATGAACAAATTTGATACGACATAAAAATACTATTATCATGACGAATGTCTGTCTTTTATTCTCTTTCTCTCACTTTCTCTTCCCTTCCTCTCCCTCTCTTCATTTATCATGAAAATAATAATCTAACAAATGCTCTATATATAATGATTATTATAACTTGCCATTATCATAATGACAATCACTATCATAACACTAATGATGATACTTTCGTTTCGCTTTGTAAAAATTCACACACACACGCACACACATACTAACACACACACACACACACACACACACACACACACACACACACACACACACACACACACACACACACACACACACATATATATATATATATATATATATATATATATATATATATATATATATATATATATATATATATATATATATTCGCGAACGCCTTCTATTTTAGTAAATGCAGAATTGCCTCTTACACTTTGTCATATATCTTATCATAGCCTATAAAAGCTGTGCAAAGTTTATGAATATAAATATAATGATTATCATAACTTGCCAATGTAATGACAATCATCATTAGGATAACCTTAATGATGATGATACTGCTGTTGTTTCGCTGTGTGAAAAAATCTCACTCCTTTATATTCACGAACGCCTTGCTATTAAGTGAATGTAGAATTGCCTTTTACAGTTCGCCATAGCTCTTGTAATAGCCTACAAGAGCTGTGTAGTGTTCTATGAACCCTGCGTGGTTTGCTCATACCTTCAACTCAAGATAAAATTACAATTACCGGGTTCCTTATGCACACAGCATATATATACTTTATCACTGAGGACAACCGGGTGCACTGATTAGCCGTCTGACATGTTCCAAATTAAGGTGAGGTGTTTGCAGGTAAGTGTCTTCAACCTGTGGCGCGCCGATACGAAGATAATATAATTCTGAGACATTTAGGTTGATTATCAACTGATGTCTTAATATATATTCCCGACGTTTATTTTATAGAAACTATGATTCCCAACTGTAGTCTAGTTACGAGGTGAAAGATGAAATAAGAATTAAGAGCATTTTCTGTATCATTTGTGGGTAGCAACAGCAAGTTATAGCGTTCATAGTCAAACTATTTTGTAACGATTACGTGTATTAGTAATAATAGTGTTTATAAAAGCAATAAAATGTAGGTAGAGAAAATATGGGTTTGGCAGCCATGCTACCCGCTACACCGCTCACACTTACTTGAAATTTCAGGAAAATATTTTTTTGTAAATGCTAATAACAGCGCCTTCCTCTTTCTTTTGTTGTTTGTGTCTTTTTTTTTCTTTCTTTCCTATGCTATTACCTTTTTCATCGCAGGAGGAAGTAGATATAATTCATACTTTGTGATACTAAGATAAATTTTATGATCTGCCTGTTTTCGAAACGTTTTCAATCCAGTAATATTGTCTTTATTTTACAAATTTAGGTTCATTTTGGCATTCATATCCAGTGCTTTTACAAGAATATTGCATTTGACTTTTGCTGCACTACTTTGTTATCAATAGCAAATGCTGGCAGTTAGCCTAGGTCTGCTCGCTAGTTCTCCTGGCGTCTTTCGACAGCTTGCTAGGATATTTGAATATGAACAAATATGATTAACCAAGATGATACTAAAATAATGACGAAATTCTGTCTTTCATTCTCTTTCTCTAATATCCTCTCCCTCTCCTCCTTTAAGATGAGGTATAAAATGCATGGAAAAATAAGAGAAAAAGTCAGATAAATTCAGTTTAAAAGTGTGTGGTTTTGGCAGACGTAAGCGCAATCCCTTCCCTTTAAAATTTAAAGGTTCGTTACTGTAAGTCATCAAGATTTAATGTTAAAAAAGGAGCCATGGCACAGCTTATTGAAAAAGTATGTATACAATACAAAGAAATAACAGAACATTTTAAACATACACTGATAACGTGGCTTACACTTACCCATACGTCTGTTATTGTATTTATACAAATGTATATATTTTGTATATGTATTGAACTACAAGATTAAAATAACGGATTGAAAAAAAGAAGAAGAAATAACGGCTTACAGAAATATAAGATAAAACGAAAGATAAATTGGAACACAAAACACGGAAAACTACCGTTGAAGGTTCTCAATACAGGGCTTCCCCGTTTTCCTTTAAATTTTACTCATTTTCTATGATATAAACAGGTTACTGTGTACGAGACAGAATGTTGAAGTAAAAGTAGAGAATTAGAAATCTAAAAAGAGTGACAGAATGTAAAAATGTAATATACAGAAAACTCTCAAAATATACTTGATAACGGATTTCATACACGAACACATACACACACACACCGACATATATATAAATATATATATATATATATATATATATATATATATATATATATATATATATATATATATATATATATATATATATATATATATATATATATATATATATATATGTATATACACATGTGTGTGTGTCTGTGTGTGTATTTATATATATGTAT
>NC_091576.1:5763237-5768237 GCF_042767895.1 Penaeus vannamei
AAATATTTTCTGCAATAAAATTGGATATTATTTAAACAATGGAATAATTCTATTGATATGTAAATATGCATACACATGAAATAATTATTAATGTTTTATTGTCTTCTTCTGAAAAAGTTCAAAACCTTATTTTAATGTAAAGAAATCTCTAATAAGAAAAAGTTATTAATGAACAGAATATATAATTCCATGTAAATTTATATATATATATATATATATATATATATATATATATATATATATATATTAGATAGTTATATTTCGTCTCTTATTAAAAAAAAAGTAAAATTTCAACTGAAACTAAACCTTAAAAAAATTCGATACAAATTTATAGTCCCCTCTATAAACGTTCTCTTTTCTTAGTTACATATCTGAACAATAGATGGCGCTGTATGAAGTTTTGGACCTCACATTTTTTTCATCGTTGGGACACGTGCTTTCCTATCTTTCGTTTCCATGGTCTTTTTTGGTTCAAATGATAAGCTATAATAGTTAATCGTTATAGTAATCTAAAAAAAAAGTATTTATCATATATAACGATTCAAAAAGCTAGTCTAAACTGTAAATAATATTTCAAAAATGGCAAAATTCTCTCTTGTGTTTAATAAAAACAGATACAAATTTGTAACTAGCTGCTCGCCTGTTTGTTTACATTTGTGTACAAGTTCCCCCGTCAGCTGACGATGAGAATACCGAGAATACGCCCTTATTTAGCATTACACATTCGTTCTTTCGCACTAAATCGTCGCCACTTAGCCTGAATAACGTCCATCATCGCCAGAGCCTGTGCAGGGGTTGAAGCCATCTTCCTGTGGTTAGAATTTTGGTCGGACTGTTTCCGCGGTTCTCATCGCTTGTGTGACTGCGCGAGCCAAAATTATGTAAGTAAAGTAACGCGGAAAAAGAGCTAGTGTGACGGCCTTTAGACTACCGATGCCTATGCTAACCACAAGCTCATAATAGCGAATGTCAAAAGTAAGGAAATATGTGATTTTTAAACCCCCCTGATTCGAATATTCATTGGAGATGTGATGGCCGAGTGGTTTTAGCATCGGACTTCGGGCGTGCCGGCCGCCCGGGTTCGGTGTTCGAGCCCCGGTCGGTGACAGTGTTTCCTTGGGCAAGGAACTTTACTTCAATTGCCTAGTCGACTTGGGGGTGTATGAATGTGTATGAATGTGTGTGAGTGATTGTATGTGTGTGTGTGATGTATAATAATGTATAATATGTATAATCTAATATATTTCATTTCATTTCAGGATTGTTGGTGAGTGGCGTGCTTGGGTCTCCCGGGGATTCAGGATTTGGTGAGTGGTGTGTGGTGAGTGGCGTGCTAGGGTCTCCCGGGGACTCAGGATTTGGTGAGTGGTGAGTGGCGAGTGGCGTGCTAGGGTCTCCCGGGGACTCAGGATTTGGTGAGTGGTGGTGGTGAGTGGCGTGCTAGGGTCTCCCGGGGACTCAGGATTTGGTGAGTGGTGAGTGGCGAGTGGCGTGCTAGGGTCTCCCGGGGACTCAGGATTTGGTGAGTGGTGAGTGGCGAGTGGCGTGCTAGGGTCTCCCGGGGACTCAGGATTAATGGTGAGTGGTGTGTGGTGAGTGGCGTGCTAGGGTCTCCCGGGGACTCAGGATTAATGGTGAGTGGTGTGTGGTGAGTGGCGTGCTAGGGTCTCCCGGGGACTCAGGATTAATGGTGAGTGGTGTGTGGTGAGTGGCGTGCTAGGGTCTCCCGGGGACTCAGGATTAATGGTGAGTGGTGTGTGGTGAGTGGCGTGCTAGGGTCTCCCGGGGACTCAGGATTAATGGTGAGTGGTGTGTGGTGAGTGGCGTGCTAGGGTCTCCCGGGGACTCAGGATTAATGGTGAGTGGTGTGTGGTGAGTGGCGTGCTAGGGTCTCCCGGGGACTCAGGATTAATGGTGAGTGGTGTGTGGTGAGTGGCGTGCTAGGGTCTCCCGGGGACTCAGGATTAATGGTGAGTGGTGTGTGGTGAGTGGCGTGCTAGGGTCTCCCGGGGACTCAGGATTAATGGTGAGTGGTGTGTGGTGAGTGGCGTGCTAGGGTCTCCCGGGGACTCAGGATTAATGGTGAGTGGTGTGTGGTGAGTGGCGTGCTAGGGTCTCCCGGGGACTCAGGATTAGGTGAGGGGTGAGTGGTGTGTGGTGAGTGGCGTGCTAGGGTCTCCCGGGGACTCAGGATTAGGTGAGGGGTGAGTGGTGTGTGGTGAGTGGCGTGCTAGGGTCTCCCGGGGACTCAGGATTAGGTGAGGGGTGAGTGGTGTGTGGTGAGTGGCGTGCTAGGGTCTCCCGGGGGCTCAGGATTTGGTGAGTGGTGAATGGTGAGTGGCGTGCTAGGGTCTCCCGGGGGCTCAGGATTTGGTGAGTGGTGAGTGGTGAGTGGCGTGCTAGGGTCTCCCGGGGGCTCAGGATTTGGTGAGTGGTGAGTGGTGAGTGGTGAGTAGCGTGCTAGGGTCTCCCGGGGGCTCAGGATTTGGTGAGTGGTGAGTGGTGAGTGGCGTGCTAGGGTCTCCCGGGGACTCAGGATTAGGTGAGTGGTGAGTGGCGTGCTAGGGTCTCCCGGGGACTCAGGATTAATGGTGAGTGGTGGTGAGTGGCGTGCTAGGGTCTCCCGGGGACTCAGGATTAATGGTGAGTGGTGGTGAGTGGCGTGCTAGGGTCTCCCGGGGACTCAGGATTAATGGTGAGTGGTGGTGAGTGGCGTGATAGGGTCTCCCGGGGACTCAGGATTAATGGTGAGTGGTGGTGAGTGGCGTGCTAGGGTCTCCCGGGGACTCAGGATTAATGGTGAGTGGTGGTGAGTGGCGTGCTAGGGTCTCCCGGGGACTCAGGATTAATGGTGAGTGGTGAGTGATGAGTGGCGTGCTAGGGTCTCCCGGGGACTCAGGATTAATGGTGATTGGTGAGTGGTGAGTGGCGTGCTAGGGTCTCCCGGGGACTCAGGATTAATGGTGAGTGGTGAGTGGTGAGTGGCGTGCTAGGGTCTCCCGGGGACTCAGGATTAATGGTGAGTGGTGAGTGGTGAGTGGCGTGCTAGGGTCTCCCGGGGACTCAGGATTAATGGTGAGTGGTGAGTGGTGAGTGGCGTGCTAGGGTCTCCCGGGGACTCAGGATTAATGGTGAGTGGTGAGTGGTGAGTGGCGTGCTAGGGTCTCCCGGGGACTCAGGATTAATGGTGAGTGGTGAGTGGTGAGTGGCGTGCTAGGGTCTCCCGGGGACTCAGGATTTGGTGAGTGGTGAGTGGTGAGTGGCGTGCTAGGGTCTCCCGGGGACTCAGGATTGGTGGTGAGTGGCGTGCTAGGGTCTCCCGGGGACTCAGGATTTGGTGAGTGGTGAGTGGCGTGCTAGGGTCTCCCGGGGACTCAGGATTTGGTGAGTGGTGAGTGGTGAGTGGCGTGCTAGGGTCTCCCGGGGACTCAGGATTTGGTGAGTGGTGAGTGGTGAGTGGCGTGCTAGGGTCTCCCGGGGACTCAGGATTGGTGGTGAGCGGCGTGCTAGGGTCTCCCGGGGACTCAGGATTTGGTGAGTGGTGAGTGGTGAGTGGCGTGCTAGGGTCTCCCGGGGACTCAGGATTTGGTGAGTGGTGAGTGGCGTGCTAGGGTCTCCCGGGGACTCAGGATTTGGTGAGTGGTGAGTGGCGTGCTAGGGTCTCCCGGGGACTCAGGATTTGGTGAGTGGTGAGTGGTGAGTGGCGTGCTAGGGTCTCCCGGGGACTCAGGATTTGGTGAGTGGTGAGTGGTGAGTGGCGTGCTAGGGTCTCCCGGGGACTCAGGATTGGTGGTGAGTGGCGTGCTAGGGTCTCCCGGGGACTCAGGATTTGGTGAGTGGTGTGTGGTGAGTGGCGTGCTAGGGTCTCCCGGGGACTCAGGATTTGGTGAGTGGTGAGTGGCGTGCTAGGGTCTCCCGGGGACTCAGGATTTGGTGAGTGGTGAGTGGTGAGTGGTGAGTGGCGTGCTAGGGTCTCCCGGGGACTCAGGATTTGGTGAGTGGTGAGTGGTGAGTGGTGAGTGGCGTGCTAGGGTCTCCCGGGGGGCTCAGGATTTGGTGGTGAGGAGTGGTGGTGGTGAGTGGCGTGCTAGGGTCTCCCGGGGACTCAGGATTTGGTGAGTGGTGAGTGGCGTGCTAGGGTCTCCCGGGGACTCAGGACTTGGTGAGTGGTGAGTGGTGAGTGGTGAGTGGCGTGCTAGGGTCTCCCGGGGACTCAGGACTTGGTGAGTGGTGAGTGGCGTGGTAGGGTCTCCCGGGGACTCAGGATTTGGTGAGTGGTGAGTGGCGTGCTAGGGTCTCCCGGGGACTCAGGATTTGGTGAGTGGTGAGTGGTGAGTGGTGAGTGGCGTGGTAGGGTCTCCCGGGGGCTCAGGACTTGGTGAGTGGTGAGTGGCGTGCTAGGGTCTCCCGGGGGACTCAGGATTTGGTGGTGAGTGGTGAGTGGCGTGCTAGGGTCTCCCGGGGGACTCAGGACTGGTGGTGAGTGGTGAGTGGTGAGTGGCGTGCTAGGGTCTCCCGGGGGACTCAGGACTGGTGGTGAGTGGTGAGTGGTGAGTGGCGTGCTAGGGTCTCCCGGGGGACTCAGGACTGGTGGTGAGTGGTGAGTGGTGAGTGGCGTGCTAGGGTCTCCCGGGGGACTCAGGATTTGGTGAGTGGTGAGTGGTGAGTGGCGTGCTAGGGTCTCCCGGGGGACTCAGGATTTGGTGAGTGGTGAGTGGTGAGTGGCGTGCTAGGGTCTCCCGGGGGCTCAGGACTTGGTGAGTGGTGAGTGGGGATTGGCGTGCTAGGGTCTCCCGCGGGCTCAGGACTTGGTGAGTGGTGAGTGGTGAGTGGCGTGCTAGGGTCTCCCGGGGGCTCAGGACTTGGTGAGTGGTGAGTGGTGAGTGGCGTGCTAGGGTCTCCCGGGGGCTCAGGACTTGGTGAGTGGTGAGTGGTGAGTGGCGTGCTAGGGTCTCCCGGGGGCTCAGGACTTGGTGAGTGGTGAGTGGTGAGTGGCGTGC
>NC_091576.1:5772578-5775078 GCF_042767895.1 Penaeus vannamei
TGAATGTAGAATTTTCTTTTACAGTTCGCCATAGCTCTTATAAGAGCCTACAAGAGCTGTGTAGTGTTCTATGAACCCTGTGTGGTTATCTCACACCTTGAACTCAAGATAAAATTACAATTACCAGGTTCCTTATGCACACAGCATAGATACATATACTTTATCACTGAGGACAACCGGGTGCACTGATTAGCCGTCTGACATGTTCCAAATTAAGGTGAGGTGTTTGCAGGTAAGTGTCTTCAACCTGTGACGCGCTGATACGAAGATAATATAATTCTGAGACATTTAGGTTGATTATCAACTGATGTCTTAATATATATTCCCAACGTTTATTTTATAGAAACTATGATTCCCAACTGTAGTCTAGTTACGAGGTGAAAGATGAAATAAGAATTAAGAGCATTTTCTGTGTCATTTCGGTATAAAAGTCCGCGTGTGATGTTGGCAGACGTAAGAGCAATCCCTACCCGTTACTATATAAAGGTTCGTTACTGTGTCATCAAGATTTAATAATACAAAAGGAGCCACGGCACAGCTTATTGAAAAAGTATGTATACATACAAAGAAATAACAGAACATTTTAAACATACACTGATAACGTGGCTTACACATACCCATACGTCTGTTATTTCATTTACACAAATGTATATATTTTGTATATGTATTGAACTGCAAGATTAAAATGACGGATTGAAAATAAAAAGAAATAAAGGCTTACATAAATATAAGATAAAACTAAAAATAAATTGGAACACAAAACACGGAAAACTACCATTAAAGTTTCTCAATACAGGACTTCCCCATTTTCCTTTAAATTCTACCCATTTTCTATTATATAAACAGGTCACTGTGTACGAGTCAGAATGTTGAAATAAAAATAGATAATTAATAATCTAAAAAGAGTGACAGAATGTAAAAATGTAATATACAGAAAACTCTCAAAATATATTTGATAACATGGATATCATACACGAACACATACACACACACACTGACATATATATATATATATATATATATATATATATATATATATATATATATATATATATATATATATATATATATATACACACACACACACACACACACACACACACACACAGACACACACACACACACACACACACACACACATACACACACACACACACACACACATCTCTCTCTCTCTCTCTCTCTCTCTCTCTCTCTCTCTCTCTCTCTCTCTCTCTCTCTATATATATATATATATATATATATATGTGTGTGTATTTATATATATGTATATATATGTACACACACACACACACACACACACACACGCGCACACACACACACACACACACACACACACACACACACACATCTCTCTCTCTCTCTCTCTCTCTCTCTCTCTCTCTCTCTCTCTCTCTCTCTATATATATATATATATATATATATATATATATATATATATATATATATATATATATATATATATATATATATATATATATATACATATGTGTGTGTCTGTGTGTGTATATATATATGTATACATACATACATGAATACATGTATATATATGTATATTGAATATATATATATACATATATATACACATATATGTATATATGTATGTATATTTGATATATATATTGTTATTCAAGTTTTTTAATTACGAAGATATAATAGAAAGAAATACAAATAAAATACAAGATCTTTGGCACTGCCTGCGCATATTGACGGTCTGGTCTGCAGTGCAAGGGAGATTGTGGAAAGCGCCTCGACCCTCTTGCGTCACGTGACCTCTGCACATCAGATCGAGTCGATTCTAATTCTCGCCTCTCCCTCTCTCCCTCTTCATGAATGACACTTTCCATGCGCCTCCTTTCTTAAAGACTTTTTTATTGGCATACTCGGTGCATGGCAATAAATATCATAGAAATAGTCACTTATTTTCACTGTTATGAAAGTTGAGTTTGTTTCTCTGCGCAACTTCTCAAATTCCACAATGATTTATAATCCGCAAATATTTATTCACCATATACCTTCAGAAAGTCCACTTCTGATTATTTTCTTTGTAAAGTATTTTGCAAAAGATTAAATTTAGGTGGCTACAATATCGCATGATTTTCACTTGCTGTATTCGGCACACATGTTATGATGATTCTTGTGGTGTAGTGGTTAACACGACTGACTCTGAATCAGGAGATCTCGGGTTCGATTCCCGACAAGGACACATATCTATGTTTTTATTAATTTTCTCTTTAATGTTTCTTTTGTATCTTTTCCGTGAATTGTGTGACAGGTTCATTTTTGATTTTGTAATGTACTTTACAAAGCAGTAAACTACTGTGATTTATAAGTGAGACATTTGAAGGCAGAATGAAATATGAAATAGTTTGTGATTTCTTTCGTCTAATAAATTATTTGGGTTTATAGAGATTTTTTATATTTTTATATTTCTTTTATTTCCAAAATATCCAGGAATTTATAATACAAAAGGCGTCCATAATATTTACATTATCATTAT